>NW_010098916.1:0-26278 GCF_000699245.1 Pterocles gutturalis
ATATATATATACACATAGTGAGGAGATCATCAACCTGACAAATTAAGGATTTGGCTGAATGCATATCTCTTGCTGTATCAGTATTATTTTGCTGCGTAGATGCTTTGAGCTGTGTGCCCTGAGAATGCTAACATGATATTAAAGCTTTTAATGAAATACTTTTCTTTGTGTACATAGTATCACTCCACTTAGCTAACATAAACCTGTCTAAATATTTAACAAAGAAAACTGGTTCAGGGAAACAGCGTGTAGTCATAGCTGTTCTACACAAATAAAATACTATTTCTTTTGTATTTCTTTTCATACGTACTGTGAAATTGAATACTTCATAGTATTCTTGCTTCAAGTGAGCCACCATGTAACTCTGTAGCAGCATGATCTGCTGTCTGAAAGCATCAGCGTGACAAGTCCTAGCTCAACTATATCAGAGAAGGATTAGATCCAGAGGTTCAGAAAGAATTATGAGAAATACTAGATGGATTCACGGAGATGAAATGCAACTTGTTTAAGAAACTATTACCTTCCTTTGTCATCTTTGCAATTGACAATGCTGGCATCGATGGCTCCAATGAGCAGTGCTGCACAGTTTTCATGATCATTGATTCTGACAAAGAAAAGACATTTTCAAAAAGGTAAAAAGTCTACATCTTTTCCCACTTTCCAATATTAATTTACTTCACTTCCCATTAATATTTCTGATTGGTTATTTATAAGTTATCCTAACATACCTTTGCCATAATGCTTTCAGTCACATTTCTGATTATTCATCATCTCTCCATTTAACCAAACTGCATCTGCTACTGTGAATTCCAGTCTCTAAAGCAAAGCTGATCCTGCAGTTCACTATGCACAAAGGTAACTGAGAGTGCAGCGCAAACCTAGGATTAAAACCTTAATACCTTAAAACCCTTTAGTCTAAATGTCAAACATACCTGGATCTGGAAAGCACTCAATCACAGATACCTACCTATAGAAAGCTTTATTCTAATGTTTCAGGTACTGAAGCCCACATCTCTTCCAGCTCACATATTTAATATTTTTCCTCAATGTATGTACTCAATTAATAGTCCTTCTGGTTATTGTTAATTTTTCTCATTTCATTATGAAAATGAACAGTATTTAGTAACAATGCTGGACATATAGCATAGCTAACACACCCACACTGGATTAGCAGCTGTTTTCATTTTAAATTTGTATGCATTTTTAAGTTGCACACATTTTTAATTTGAGGATTACATATTAGTTTAAAAGAATATAAATATTGAAAAAAAAAATTTCAAAGCCATCACTAGAAATTCAGATTTCAAATACTATGTTTCAGCCACAAATTATTTTATTTTAAGCAGAGTAAAAACAGTGCTTTAGATATGCTTTTATTCCTCTAATACAGTGGGGGGTTAATAATTTCAAAGTTGGATACATGACAAATTACTTCTCTACTTTCCAATGATACGGACTGCAGAAGGGAAGCCTACAAAATGGTAACTCCTATCATTACTTGTGGAACACATTCCTTCTTCTAACAGAACATAAAATAGAATACAGTCGTTCTAATTGTTGGCAGAAATTAGAAAGATTTGCATTTGTTTATTCAGTGCTGAATTCCTTACTCTTCTGATGGCTGACATGTTTTAATAATCATGTTAGGTCCCACAAACTAAAGCAATCTTGCAGTTTAAAAAAATGCATTTGCAATTATGTTATGAGAAGTTATGATTTTGCTCTATTGGAATCCTTCCCATGTGAAAACATCCTGCTTTATTTGAATAAGGAATATGTATAAAATACATGCATGGAAGAAGATTATTAACTCATAATAGCCACTACCTTTTTGTTACTCATAAGTAATATGAGAACTTTGGATGCAGAGATTATCTCGGACGGAAAAAAGACCATGAATAAAACCAGTCAGGAAAACACTCAGCTGAGGATGTCTTGGAAAGAATATGGCCTGCGCAGCACACCATTCTAGCAAGAGACAGATTGCTGTTTCAGATCCTTCCTTCATTAACGCTTTGTTCCTATTGCTAAAAGAGAATCATCTTGATTCTGACAAATTTCTTAACTTTCAGCCATTGGGTTTCAAAGGAACCCCAAAAAGCTTATAGTGACACAGACCAAGGCTCTATAGCCCAGGTCATGGCCTGAGCATGGAGGAGCTATGATATTCCAGCCTGTGTGAAGAAAAGGCATAGGTCTGTAGGAAAGGAAAGGGAAGGGAAAAGGAACTAGAAAGGGAGCATTAATGCAGCTATTTAATGAATTTATGAAATTTGTACAACAATACTCTTTATTCTGCCACTTTTTCAGCAGAAGCATAAGCACAATTTTATCATCAGCTTTAAGATTATTTGCTCATGCCAATAATTAAAAAAAACCCCAAAAGCTCTCTTCTCATACTGCTACTTTTCACAGACATATTCTAAAGCATTTGTTAGTGGAGATTTCTACTTACACGGCACAGTGCAATGGAGAGAAGCTATTACCATAGAATGTGCGGAAGAATTTTTGTTCCAATAGTACCTCTATGCAATTTTCATGACCTGTAAGAGCCCAGACATTTCACAGGGTTGCACAAAGCAAGTAATTAACTTAATTCATATTAGGCACATATAGATTAGAATTTAACAGGAAGTTCAAAGTTGAACACAATGTGTAAGCTCTTATGTAATAAAATTATAAACAGAATTTTTTTTTTATTGCAGCAGCAAGATAGATCCAGGCTAATATTAGCAGTTGCTGAAAAAAAAGTCTCTTTTTTATGTGTTATGTATGTTGCCTTACACACCTCCAAAGATGGTCTTGAATGAATTATGGTATTAGGAAGCTTTATCCTTATATTAAACAACAAGTTCAGACTATCCAGTTTAGAATAATCAGTTCAGTTCAGAATATCCATCTATTCACGTGGTCTGTTGCACCAATAAATAAGAAGGTGACACCTCAAATGAGCATTCCTGGCCCCACAGAAATCAATGAGAATTTCATCACTGACGTCAGTAAAACCAGAATTTCACCCTGGCCTCCTGTGACTGGGAGCAAATGAGCTGCAAAGCCACTGGGAGCTATTGCTGGAATTTCCCTGGCTTGAACATAGCAAATGCTAAGTACAGAGGGCAAGTAAAGGGGAGATAATTTGCCTCTTCAAGCTTCTCAAAGCATTAGGTTGCTTTGTTATCATGCTTCCCTAAAACTGAGGCCACATTTGAACTTGGCAAAAGTCCACAGGGAGAAACTTACCATTGTAACAAGCCCAGTGCAGGGGTGTATAACCTTGATTATCTTTCAAACTGCAGTCTTCCTCCGAAAGTGCTATCTGCAGCAATTCACTCAGCCAAGTGGCGTGACCCCGAGCTGCCGCAAAGTGCAGAGGTGTTCTGCCTCTGGCGTCTTTACATAAAATAGATACTTCTTTCTCTAACAGCATCTGAACACACTCTTCGTGCCCAGTCATAATCTGGTAACAAAGAAATGAGTAAAGAGGTTGACATAATACAGATTCTTTCCCAGGGAATGTGGAATATGATTGATGTCTGTGAACATGAAATAACCTGGGTGGGATTCAGAAGGCAGAGATGAAAGCTCCTTTGCTCCCATGAGTACCTCTGATAACTGATAGCGTGAGACGCATTTGGGACTCTCTTTCAAAGGCATTGATTTCTATTCTGCAGAATGGAGTCCACTAAGTGAGGTACAAAAGCAAGGAGGAGTTTAAGACAAGGGGCGAGGTTTAGAAAGTCTGCGTCTGGCTTCTCAAAACCACGTATGAATGTAAGAGAAGAACTGAAGAAAAAAAGAATCAAGAATATAATCAGAAATATGAAAAGCTGCTTTAACAGCTGGCAGCTGCCATCAGTAACCTCTGTATCATACATAGGGTAATTTTGATATCTTGGGCATGTTTGTGTATTGCTTTCAATACAGAACATAATTTTTTGCCATAGCTTTTATTACACACTTGTGATGGAGTCCTAAACTGAATTGTTCACTGCAGTTATCATAGTTTTGTATAAATATCACCTCTTGCATCAACTTCACATTGGGTAAGAAGCCGATTCCTAGAAAAGATTCTATCTGCCTTGAGTTTCACTGCCTCTAAAAAAAACTTAAGGCTTATTTATTTACACCATCCTCCCTAAGAAAAATGAAAACAGCTGCTGGGCAGTTCTTCTGAAGAAATTATTTTCAGAATTCATAAAGTGCTCAGTTACAAGAATAATGATTGCAATTGTAAAGTGTCTAGAGCCAAGAAAAAATGGTCTAATCAGTATTTTAGCTAATTAATTAAAGCAAATGTGAAATAAAGCCAAAAGCAGAGCATTACTGAGAGCAGATCACCTGCTTTTTACCTCACTGTCTGTGCTTGGTCATGTTTCCAATCATATACAGTACTCCCTACATTCAATATCGCTGTATTTATAAGTGAGTTGCAGTCACAGTAAACCAATTAAGAATCATAAAAATTAAGTCACCCCTCGATGTAAAGCTGTGCATCCCAGGAGGTCCGCTGCGTCTACAGATGCTTCTTTTTCAAGTAATAAAGAAACAGCATCAATGTGTCCATATGCCACTGCAAGCATTAGCGGGGTTCTAGAAAAAAACAAAAACAAGCCAGTCACAGCTATAAAATGACATACTACTTGCCACCGCTAACTTACAGGAACAGAGACATCAGGAAGCCCTGCATTTCTCTTTGTTCCTGCCCACAAACACGTTTCTTTACCATACTCATCTATGTAACACCCAAGTGAAGACCTCTATGAAATTACTAAGATGCTTAACAGCTAACTGCCACGACTGAAACAGAAACAAACTCATTTGTAACCAGTTTACAGGGCAACATAATTCAAGACAATCTGTTCTATCAATAGCCTAAAATTACTGTCACCTCCAGCGACACATAAGCTTTAGCAACACTCAACTGTTGTGAAGGAATATCCCTGCTAGGTACCAAAATGACAACCACCCAAAATACTCCTTTTGCAAATGCTGTGCAATTGCTTAAAAGGGAGGAAGGGACATGAGGAAACTATTCAAGCCAAAATTTGGACTAACATATCTTCCATTTTTTTCTGAAAGGGATCTATTCTTCTTCCATTTTTAGATAAGACTAGTACCATTTAAAATTATATGTATAGGCAGATATGTTCCATTGAATTTAATGTTAAACCATTCACATTTTCACTTTAAAAATATACTTTATTCTCCCTCTGTAACTGTCATTTAATGATAAGCAAAATTTTTGTAGGAACATTTCAGATTCATGTGTCACTTCAAATAAATGTTCTGTCTCACTGCACCAGCCTAATATACCAACTAAATCCTGAAATAGCAATGTTTTAGAAAGAAAAAGACCCTCAATAGAAACATCTCATGAGCTTGTTAGTTTTTCTTGAATCTGGCACTCAGCATCTATGAAGAATTGTTTAAAGTATGAAGCAAAGGCTAAGATTAATGAATAAGCCTTTCCACATGGCTTAGATCAACTGAATGTGTACTTTGTAATCTCTGCCAAATTCTATAAGGAGAAGTGCAGGAAATACAGTATTTAAAATAATTTTATTTTTTTAATGAAATATGAGATGCTATTGGAATCACAGAGCTGAAAGAAAAACATCACGAAGAAAACTCACTGTCCTTTGGCGTCTGTCACGTCAGGGTTGTCTGCAACTTCTAGCAACAACCGTAGACAAGGTGTATGGCCATTAATGACTATAAAGAAAAAAAAGGATATTTAATTAAAATATGTTTCTTTTCAGATACTTTTCTATTGGAATGCTTACAGATAAGAAATTTCCCTATAAACAAGGAAAATATTCCACAATGTATGAAATTAATATTCCCACAATTTTCATTTAACTTGTGCCAATGAAATGGTGAGCTCTTTTTTTCCCCTGACCTCAGTAAGATGAGGATTAGTTCTCTTACGTACAAAATCCCAAATAAGTATAACAGAAATGGTGATTTTCACTACTGAGATATCTACTAAACCAGACAGCCTTTCAAAATCCCTCAGAGCGAGCAGGCAGACAAGGCTTTCTGTGATCAGATTTGGAACGCAGCAGGATGTACGGTGGCCAGGCTTGTTTGTGTGCACTGTACAAGCAAGTTCTTCAGTGCTGCTATAAAAAAAAGAAGCATCTGCAAAGAATGACCGAAGATACAAATGTCATATTCGTAACAGCACACAACACCAGAGACTAAAATTTCCTTTGGGTTTTTCCAGCTTTTCTAGTTAAATGTTATTGGAAGCTACAGCTATTTCTCAAAAGCAGGGTTTCATTTTTAAACTGGAACCCATTGCTGTTGGGAAACAGCTCTGAGTTCCTACATTTTGCAGGGCCTGGCTCTGGAAACCCATCTGTGTGTCAGCTGGCTTAAAGGCTTCAGCTTTATACAACTTAGGGGATGAAGAGAACAGTATTTTCACCTTTGAAAAATAAGAATTCCTGTACTGAGTAGATCTAGATTGTGTTCTTATTACAGCAAGTCATGCATTCACACTGCCTACACCCAGTGGGCTGAGGCAAAACCCTTGGACACCACCTACGTCACATCATTCTGGCAGAGAAATGGGTGCACATCATCACATTTAAATCACTCACCCAAAAATAATCTTAGTTGCTCTACCCAAAAAAATAAAATTCATTTTTAGTTATTTACCACTAAGTAATGCCAGATACATAACATGTAAACAGTTCTGCAGGGATGATGAGTCACTGGCTTAGGGGAAAAAAAATAATCTGTTCTTCCTACCAGCAGGAGAAAGAGAAATCATAAGTTGTTCACACCAACGTCTGAAAAGGATTTTGGTAAATGAGTTTGATAACAATACTCCCAGAACCTCCTAGGAGCTGACCCAGCGATTGCTAAGCATTACAGATCCTGCAGGGAATGTGAGCTTTGCCAGCTAACACCAGGGAAACATTTGAAATGGATTCCCCAAGCTAGCCAGAGGAAAGACCGGTGGTCATAAAACTATACAGGGAACATATAATTTAGGCAAAGGAAATTCTCCATGTTATGAGGTCAGAGGAAGTCTATTCCCTGAGGGGGACAGACAGTAAAAAGAAATACTTCATTAGGTGATCTCTCTACTAAAGTTACAAATCCCTTTACTGAAGGGAGCTCTGCAGAATCCTGTAATCCACTCCACCACTTCAGGTCTCTTTAGCTGTCGTGTTCAGCAATTGTGCTTGTGTAACTAGAAGGAATGAAGGTAAACGCGTTTAAGGGGAGGGGCACACACGCCTTCTTGTTTCTTTCCAGTGCACAGTATTGAACATGCAATTCAAACAAACTTTTTGTGTGTGAAAATACACACTGCCACTCAAGGGATGAATTCAGCAAGAATTCAGTTTCATTTCTCAAAATATGCCAATTTACCTCTTGCACTTGCATTGCAAATAAAACCCGCTGAATACTGCAGTGGCACCACGCAGAGTTTCCAATAGGTGGCATCACTCTTGCTACAACACTCCCAACCAAAATGTATTGTTATGAAACAGCACCATAAAAATCTTTAGATTGCAAGGGGCTTTTTATAATAATTGGAAGCTAGAAGAGCTAATTTCCACAGAATTCTGCATAGCTCGAGTGGAAGGTTCTAAACATTGTCTTCATGGCTATTTACCCAAAGTGCGCTTATCTCACATTTGAAAGCCTCCAAATTCACGACAGCGATAAACTTCCTTTACTAAGAGTTCAAATGTTCAACCTGTCTGTGCAGTATTTTCCCTTCTGCTTAAAGTGCATGATCTCTTCAGTGTCTCATTCCTGTGCGTAGGATTTTCTTGACCTTTTTTTTTTGTAAATACATACCTAACTTATTTTGCTTCACTGCAGATTTAAGGAACATATTGCTTGTATCCCTGGTATTATTTTTTTTTAATCTGAGAAACAAAAAGTCTACAGACGACCAGAAAAGTCTACAATGAATCTTCCTACTGGAAGATCAGTCATACTACAGTTATGAGGACAATTAGAAAATAAATTTAAAAAATCCGAGTTTGTATGAAAGTAAGAAAGTGAGTATTAAAATAACACCTTCCATTCAACAAATCTACTCAATTCTATTCAGCAGATCTATTCAACAAATTCATATTTTAAGTCAGAGCCACTAACAAAAATATGGCTTTGTTACCATTGCTGAACCCTTACAATTCAGCTGTGACAACAAGTAACCAAACATTTAAATGAATGCATTATCATTGTTGGAGTGATGATTTACCAGACAAAGTCACAACTTGGTCATCATCAGACCCCAAGCTACATTTGAAGTGACTACAGGAAAGCTCTTGACCAACACAGCTCCAGTTTTCTGGTGGCACTGATCTTGATTTAAATTAATTAAGACAATAGTTTTAACAGATCAGCTGGATTGAATATTTTGTGTTTTTACCAAAAACAACTAGAGCCCCCTCTCACAGAATTCTGCTCTGAAACTTCAATATGTAAACTCTGGCAGCACATCTCTATATCATCAATTGATTGTGGAGAGTTCTGACGCAAAATTTAAGAAGGCAGAAAGCATTTTTAGTATGTTGTGAAGATCTATTGCATGTATTTTCTTCTGTACTGCAGACAAAATTGGTAATAGTCTATTTGACCTTATGTTTCTAGGTTGAACTTACATGATCACAAAGAGAATATACTGGTATTAGAGGATGTATATGCATTTTAAGCTAAGCAACATTAAAAGATAAACAGAAAGACATTTAAGTCTGGCCCTGAAAATAATTGTTTATCCACTGAGGTATTACTTTTTCTTCCCACCAGAGGTCACTGCTATGCTGTACTGAGCCCTGGAAGAACAGCCAGGGGAGCAACATTCCATTTGGCACCTCCGCCTATTTTTATCCAACAGGTACATATGGAATAATAACCTTTAAATAAATGGCAAATTTTCCAGTTAATTACACATGTTGCATAATTAACGCTCAACGTGTGAGGAATGGAGCAGACTCCCAGCAACAGCAAGTTCACAAGCTAGCTCAGGAGGAAGATAATGTCTGAAAGGGGTGAATTCCTGTAGTGTTGCCGCTACAAAAGGTTGAAAGTTTTGAACACCAGGATAATTGCATCAACACTGAGAGCCCACCTGTATTTTCAACCTTTCTTCCTTAGGAGAAGCAGCAAGGCAAGTGTTCTTTCTTGCCCTGACATTTTGGCCAAGGAACCATTAAGAGGAGATGTGTTAGGGGAAACATTACACATCTTAAATAGTAGGTGGCAATAGAGAGGTAAGGTAAAATAGAGGCAAGCAGCTAAGGACAGAGCAGCAGTGGCATGGAACAAGTATGAGATCCTATGTGAGGGAGGACAGAACCACCAGGACAGAGGAAAAAAGACCATGGAAATGAAAGATAAAGAGTTAACTGTAGGACCTCAGCAAACAAGCAGCAGTCCTGAGTACAAGACAAAATCTCCTTCTTCCGTTTAGCAAAATGTGCATGGGGTTAGTAGGTACGTAAAGGTAGCTGCTTCTGTGTTGTAGCATTTATACCAGAAGCATAACAAAAGATCACACCCACCTGAGGCATGGAGGGGGGTCCTTTTAGTGACATTGTCTTTTACAGTGACAGAAGCACCCTGGCTGATGAGAGCTTCAACACACTCTGCGTGTCCTTTAAAAGCAGCCAGGTCCAAAGCAGTGTGTCCCTTCTCATCCTTAATATCCAGATCTACCAGAGATTGGAGAAGTACCTCCAGGGCTTGATGATGACCATTATAAGCCTAGAAATATGAAATGAGTCATGTAAACAACACAACTCTTGTCTTTCAAAGACTTTCACATAAAACGTGAATAAAACTTCAAAGGATTTTCCCAAATTACACTATAGCCAAAAAACAAGTTTTGAAACAAATGTCAGACACAGTCCTGGAAAGCTGCAATTGAACTGTGAGATAGGGATGCTTTATGTAAGCTTTTTTATTTTTAAACTGTGGGTTTGGGGTGTCTCAGGTCAATGAACTGCTGTTAACCAGCAACAGATACAAGAGGCAAAGCCACTGGCAGTGTCCTTGCAAGGATTCTGCCCAGGAGGGACCAGAGAGGAAATGAGTTTGCTGCCTGGACAGGAGTCCCTTCCAGCACAGGAACTTGTGTTGGTGATAGCGCAGGCTGTAACTCCTCTTTGGGCTTGGGAGTGACACTCTCCCTCCTGCACTCTTCAAATTGCAGAAAAAAAGATGGGGAGAAGAGTTCAGTGACAAACTCAGTCTTTCAACCCAACTGTTTTGGCTGTTGTTCCCTCAGATTACGCACAGATAATTCAAACATCAGGTCAGAGCTGTTCTGGCTGACTCGGACACAGAGATATGATTGCTACAGAACTAAAACTTGCCCCTATTTTCGAGTAAGCAGGTTGCTTCCCTTAAAGAAGATGGCAGCTTCATGGTGAGGCTGGATGTTCAGTGGAGTACCAGTCTGTGAAAGATGTATGAGGAGAAGCTGAGACAGCTGGGACTATTCAGCCTCAAAAATAAAAGGCTCAGGGGGTCTTACCAATGTGTATAAACAGCTGATGTGGCAGCAAAGAAGACACAGCCAGACTCTTCTCAGGGGTGCCCAGTGAGAAGGCAAGAGGCAATGGGGCCAAATTTAAACACAGGAAACTCAATTTAATGCAAAAAAATTGTATTTTTACAGTGATGGTGGTCAGACATTGGAACAGAATGCCTGGAGACTGCAAACTCTCCGTGCTTGGAGATATTCAAAAGGTGACGGGGCACAGCCCTGAGAAAACCTGCTCGAGCTGACTCTGCTTTTAGCACGGAGGTGGGACTAGCTGATCTCCAGACGTCCATGTCAACCCCAACTGTTCAGTGATTCTGCACAAGAAAACTGGGAAGAGGGACCATGAATCTCGAGCTCTTGGGAAAGGGGAGCTATTGTCATCTCTGAGGCCACACGTGCTGGATCGCCTTTTGATGGCACAGATTCCATGGCACGCTCCCAGGGCGCTGCTGGGGTTTAAGCACACTTTCCCACACCTTGCTGTGTACCAGACAGTTTTTTGCACTCTGCACATCTCCAGGAGAACATCAGAGTATCCCACCCCATGATCAAAGCCATAGGCTCAAGCTCCGGCCTCAAATTTATAAACTAATTATAAACAAAAGCTACAACTTTCCAATTAATTTCACGTTAGTGTCTGTCTTCTTCTTACCTGTTAGAGTCAAGAGTTTCAACTGCCAGAAACTTAATTAATGATTCCAGCCTGTTTTTGTTACATCTAGGACTACATCCCTTCCCAGCTTTTTCAAAACAAGTCTATGATTAAACCTCCTTCAAAGACAGAGATTAAGGGATTATTCTAGGAGATCAAACACTTTACACATCTCATACTTACAGCCAAATGCAAAGGACTTTTTGTAGGTGCAGAATCAGAATCTTCAAACATATTGTTGGTTTTTTCCAGAAGCTGTGGAAAAAAAAAAAGTCTTAAAACATATTTGCATGAGACAGGATAAATTCTCATGGACTATAAACCAGCAGACAAAGATTTATTTGTCCTCAGATGTCCACACTGACAACTGAAGGACTGTGAGGAATAAATACTTCATAACCTTTTCTGTAAAGTATTTTCAAGTTTTTGCCCACAGGGTAAAATTACAAAACTAATTTAAAAGCTTGTCATGAACATCCTTACCCTGATTAATTAGTTCCCCTGAAATCATGGGGCCTGCTTGGGTGAGAAAGGAGCACTCAAAGGAAAGATTTGTGGAGTAGAACCCTCAGTAAGTTTACATTGGAAAAAATGCAGTTTCATGATTACACAGGTAATGCATATGACAAGCCACGTCTGATAAAGCATTGTGGATAATTCTGACACATAATTAGCACTGGGAATAATTATAACTGAGCTGTGAGGCATTCACAGTCATTTTTGTAATTTATCAAAGCAGAACCTGCTCCTATAACGACAGTCTTCCGAAACACAACACATCCTTGAACTCTTACAAACAACTAACAACATGCATCCCACTTTTATATGATCCTCTTAATTTCAAGGGATCCCAAAGCATTATAAGGCTTAACAAACAGTGTATTTCTGTCCATCTAGAAGGAGGAACTACGGATTAACACCACGGCACGACAGCACATGAACCCTCACAACTTATCCAGTTAAGGCTGCAAAGAAAATAGTACACAGTATTGACAACAATATTGAGAATTCGACATTTGTTGAGTGGCACTGCTTGTGGCCATGGCCTTTTACGTAATAACTACTCAAAGAATTAGTCTCCAAATACCTTTGTGACTGGAAATTAGCATATTACAGAAAATTAGTAATAGCATATTGTAAAAAGGAAAGAAAAGCAAGACAGGTAACTACAACTGACTTGTAATGTTTCTAAGGTTACAAGTCAATTTTTCACACAGGTTTTTGAGGGTTTTTTGACAGAGTAAGGAATTATCTAAAATATTGCAAGAGAAATAGAGGAAAGGAAGTTTTTATGACACTCTGGACAATTTTAGGGTTTGGCAACATGGAAGACTCTCCAAAGAGGCCAGTGAAAGCCTGTGGTAGGCACAGAATTTACCAGCCTACACTGCAAGATGATGGCATATTCTAAACTCTGAAGTATGCCTGAACTTTTAGTGTAACAAATTAGTCTTTAAGAGGCCTACATCAAGGACAAATTTATCCAAAAAACCAAAATGGAATACAAGCTAATACTAACAATGCATAAGAAGACACAAATCTCTTATTATAAGGACACTAATCTGAATCCTATGGAAAATCTAGAAAATTAAGCAGTGATTTTGTTAATTTGTATGTTTTGTGCGTAGTAAAATGTCAGGACTGGAAAGAAATGTGTGTTGATGCTTATGCAAGTGAGTGTGTGCATTAAGAGGTAATACAGATTTTAACACATCCCTGCAGCTAAGGAAAAAAAAAAAAAATCAAGTCCCATGCCAGTTTTTCAGTAAGTTTGGGGTAGGGTTAGGAAACACATTTGGTCTTAACATGTGGAATGACCTCCAGTTTAACATATTGTTTTTCTCTTATACAAGATAGCTATAAACAGGATAAAGTAGTGCCCAGCTCTGAATACATTCTGATTTTCTCTAGTAAGTAAACAAACTAAAAAAACCCCACCAAACAAACCCAAGCGCTAAGCCTGTTCCTCTGCCTTCCTAATACTGGCCTTTACCCCGAGTCCACAAGGCCAGCACAGCAGACTAATTTAATCACTTTTCATTACATTTATAATCATCCATTGAAATTCCATGATCAAAATCTTAACACCGAAATACGTTCCTTAATCTGTCAGAGGACTCCAAAAATCTCCTGGAAAAAGGCTGATAATTGCCTTTTGAGTAGAAGAAAAAAAACCACACAGAAAATTGACAAAAGTAAGGCTCTAAAGGAACAAACTGTGGGATTGGAGAGCCCCTCACAAAAGACATCTCCATAGCTTAGAGTTAAAGCAGCTTAGGCTGATGCAAACCAGGCTTAATGAGCTTATTACTCATAAGGCTCAATGTCTCCATCATAAAGTCAAGTGCAAACAAGAATTTGATGATCAATCTGGTAGCTCTCAGCTACATAGCCAGACAGTGCAAAAAAAAAAAAAAATTATAAAGGAGAGCAAGAAGAGGAACATTAAAGACACAACACTAATATTTTTTTAGTATGCCTTGTCAAGCACTGCTTTGTAACAATTAAAACTAAGTCACCTGAAGGATAAACATGCTCAAAGAGACAAAGAGTACCAGGTCCAAACTATCAAGCAAATTCTCCAGTTTCACTAGTGTTTATATGGTTCTAGGAATGCATTTATTGTAAATTACACATACTTGTTATAAGAACACATAAAATAGTCTGTCCTTGGGGGCTTTAGCTCCATAATACTTCCATCTTAGAGTATACCTGTAAGAACCTACCCACAGTTGCATCTGTTTCTAAAATAAGTGAATTTATCGCTCAAAACCATTTGCCCTGACAGCCGTGGAAGCTTAAATCCAGACCCAGCAGAGTAATCCAGGTGTATCTGCTGTGCTGCGCTACACACCTGCCTGCTAGAAGCTGGCCAATGCCCTTCACTGAAGACAGACAAATAAGCATGAATAAACTAACAGTTTATGGTTACTGGCAGCTGACTGGAGAATGTCCAAGCTTATTTCATTTCTATTGTCTTGTACCTTTGAAATTAGGTCTTTTAGTTGATTACATTTGTATTTATTGATTGTCCACAGTATTTAAGCAGATGTCAGAATTGTGCAAGAGACCGTGCAAGTGAAATTGGTGGGCACAGTTCTCTCTGGTTGGGTTACAACCTTTTAAAAGGTAAGGATAACCTGACTTCCCTTTATGCCTCTTGGAAATTCCCAGCACAACCCCTTCACTTCCCCTAACAGTGCTATTTAAACTGTATGGAATTATTTTGTAAAGTCATCTTCACACTCAGAAACAGCAACTTGAATCCTTTGGGAGTGAGATACAGACAAAGTAAGACAAAACATGTCAATTATCCAGTTCTATTGTTACAAACTAATAGCACTACAAGGCTGCTATTATGAACTGTCTTCTCTCCCCCAGCTCTTCATGAAGATTAATAACATTTACAGTTCTCACAATTTTATTTTATTTGCATGGTAAAGGTATTTACAGACATAAGAGGCTTTACAGCTTGATTTTATTCTGTGGTTAACATAAAGGATTATATGGCAGGTTATGGTATGGGGGTTTTTCCCTCCTCTTTTTTTTTTTTTTTTTTTTTGACTCAGATGTGTCAGTTAATGGGTCAGAGTAGTTCTTCTGATTATTCTTGCAGACTGTAATGTATTCTAAAATTCAGCTCTGGTTAAAAAAAAAAAAAAGCTTCATGGAGCATCTCAGTAATCTAAAATTACCATTAATCAGAAAATAAGCTAATAGTTTCATCATGCATAAAAGGTTTAAGCTACACTTTCAAAAGGAAGATGTCAGAAGCAACTTCAAACTGTAGACACTGTGATGATGGGTGCTATCTAAAAGAGAACAGAACGCCTGGTTCTGTACAAGCAATCACGCACCCACACCTCTGGGCACAGCCTTTGAAGTGCACTTCTGGCAGGTATGCTGAAGGTCTGATCTACCTACCACTGAAGCTAAAGTGACTTTTCGTTGAGAGTTTTACTATTTTAGTGACTGAGGCAACTTCTACACTCCAACACGCATACTTCCAGCTCTGTTAATGAACTTCTTCAGTTTGGTGTTATTAATGCTAATCATAAAATGGCAAAACATTAGATTACATGTGGATAATCTATAAACGGCCTTTACTCTGAAAGGTATTAAGCAAACAGCATTCATAAATTTTCACACATGCAAAGAGCTGATCAAAAGGCAATTAAGACAAAAGAAATAGTTGAACATTGCTCTTCTGCAATAATTACATAGCGATGTAGCTTATCTCTTAGAAGGTCATTCAGAAGTGGCAAGTAGTAACAATTTTTAATGTCACTTTCAGAACAAAATAAAAATATATCAGCTAGGATGTCACTTTGAATCTCATCTTTCCTAATAAACTGCAATAGATAATTGTCTCTACTGGGGAAAAAAGCACCAGCAGCACCTTCTTTTAAATAAAGGCTCTTCCAGCAAGTAGTAAGCACAAGACTGAAGACTATCACCAGCTCTTTCAGATGAGACAGAGGAGAGTAACAGAATTAACCTCTGTACTACTTTATACCAGGGAAGCACATTTTTACATCTCAGAATTTTTGATTGAATAATTCAAAGGTGAAGTGGTACAAACATATCCTCAGGGGGGACAACCAATCCTATAAGCTCTCTCCATATTTGTAAATACAAACTATTTTAATTTGATCAGGTTAAAACCAATACACATCCTTAATCCAGTGTCAGGTAAGTTTTCCTAAAACCAGACTTTAAAAATCAGTTTAATCTGTGTTTATATCAGTTTCACTCACAAGTGTAGATTATGGGTGAAGTTAAAATAACATAAGCAAGAAGTAGTTTTGCAAGAGCTTGGATAGACCGAGTCTGCAGAAATGTATTAGCAGTTCCATGAAACTCTTCCAGTACAAACTTTAAATATCCAATACCCTACCAGAACAGTCACCACCATGCAAAAAGGACACTTACCTGGCATGTAAGAGAACAATGTTCAACTCTTTAAACATATCAAAATCCCAAAATTCAAGCAGACCTCCCGGCCACTGGCTGTTCTCATGGGAGACACTAATCTTCTGTTGGAGCTCTTCCACTTCACACCAAATCATTTTATATTAAGCCATATGAGTGCCATACTCAGTGGGTTACACAGGAGGTTCACACCCAATGAGTATTTATACAAAGCAGGACAGCTCCAAACGAGAGCGAGAGATCCTACCCCACACCAGCCAGCATAATATGTTGGTTGCTTTCTGGGATGTAGAAGATTAATTTCTTTGTCAGTCAGGGCAGAGATTTGAACCTTGAACTTCCACACTCAGATCACATATATCATGTTTCTTTCTAGCCATAAATTCTACCTCAGGTTCTGTAAAGCCTCATACTTTAGTTTAAGGACCCTCTTCCCCAGTGAAAGTTTTGCAAAATTTCATACACTTGTGTAAAAGGTACAGGAAGTCTTTTATTTAGAGAAATTATCATCCTTAAAATATTTCCTCTTTAGCTAGAAAATCTGAGTGCTGGTGAAATAGTGACAGACAATTTTTAAAATGTGCATTTCAACGGTATTTTTGCTACACTCCTCTCGTTTGTGCGTCCACTGTGAAAAACATGCAAGTGCTTTTTCGATTCAGACTCACTTGAAGACATGAGATTTACATTTCTTCTCTGAACCACTTTGAAATAGGCCACAAACTTCCAGAAAACAGACAAGTGTTGGTTCCATTTCACATCACCAAATGCAAAGTCACTACAAAATCCAGAAGTGTCATGCCAGTCAGGTACGTGCACTTGCCTCACAGCTCCTAAGACTGAGGAAAAGCAACAGACTTTCCAGCAAAGCTCAAGCCTGTAAGCAACAGCAAGAAGGAAACCAAAGGAAAAAAAAGCAGCACACATGCACACATGGCATGCTAGTTAAGAGGTGTGATTCTTCTTCCCCAGGCTTTATCAGAGTGAATACAAGGATTTGCAAAATACTAAGAAGTTTAAATAAAAATGAAAATACACAACATGCAATCATTTTCCATTTACTCACTATATCCAATGGAATTTTGCTTCCAATCTAATTAAAAATGTCAATTAGAATGATTAAAGACATAAGTATTCAAGTATAATGGTAATCTGCAAGTGCTTCTTGTTTTTTTGTTTTGTTTTCCTGTAGAATAAACTGTATTGCAAGCAGTGCATGAACATCGTAAACCAAGATCTGATCCTGTGTGCACCCATCTCTACACCGTCCACCTATGGATGAAATACTCCTGAAGCAATGGGACTACTGCCTACCCTCAGACAGCCCCTGTGAACAGGTACCAGTCGCATTACTTCCTAAGGGAGAAGGGGAAAGAGGAAAATAATGTTCACTGAGAATGTTTAGGATCAATCTACTCAACTGACAAAACACAGATATACAGACACAAAATACACACACTGTGGGAGACTCTGCCTAATCAAGCTATATTGCTTTGTACGCCTACAAATACCAATAAACCCGTGATAGTTTCTTTTTGAAAGTCTGCTCAGACAGGCAAACAACTTGCCTTGTATAAATAAGCCTGATTACACCCCCAACATCCCAGCGCCGACAGCTCTTTCTGAGCTATGCGATCTAATGCAATGCCATACGCCGTGATCAAATGCCCTTTTCATTGGATTCAGTAGCTTTGAGGGAGTCAGATATTATTCACACATTTACATTTAAACACCACACACAGAGACACACACTCACAGGCAGGTATTTAAGGCAAGGGCAGAAGTCCCCAAACTCTTTCCAAACTGAAGGAAAAATGCCTCCTGCAGCTCTGCAATGGCCTTGTTATTCTCTGTCAGAAGACAGCAGATGCAACTGCCTTGCTTCTCCACCCCAGGAAAATAAAAACATAAACGAAAAAAAAGACAAAATCTGTCAGAGAGACAGAAAATAAACCTCAGAGACACTAGGAAATATTCCTATCCTATAAGCCGAAGGGCCAGCAGGATGTCAAAGAAAATGGTAAATTCCTGCACTCGTGGAGTTCACAGGCAGCATTAACTTTCTGGAAAACACTTTTAGGATCAAAATTATCTAGTTTACAAAACACAATCAAAGCCAAAATACATTGACATACCCAGTATATATGGGCTTCTTTTTAACACCTATCTGAACCACACTTGTGATTCATTTGTCACTAATTACCAGTGTGCTGCTCTCAGATAGATGAATGAACAAATTCTTGTTGATAAGAGACATACATAATTAGTAGCAGACCCATCAAAGTTTTATAGGGTCTGTGATTTCAGCTTCTCCACAGGTTAAGGAACCAAGTTTGAAGGCACAGCTTAACTATTTTCCAGTTGTAAGAGCTGGTCTAATAAACGGTGTTTTCTTTCTCTCCAAACCCAGCCTCTCCCTTCACAGCACAGCCAAGATGGCTAGTGAGAAATCTGCCTCTGCCCCTTCTGCCGACACAAGCAGATCACCCTGCTTAGGCAGGCAGGCAGAGATCTGCCTTTTTGTTCAGACATGGTTTTCAGCTAAACTCTGCTGTCCTCCCATTCTCAAACAAATCAGCCCCTGTGCCAATTCAACTTCTATCAGCCAAAGAGTTAACTCCATTTGCTGACGGAATAAAGAGAAGAGCAGATTAAAAGAAAAAATAACCATCAGTTCTCACAGTCAGAGAAGAGACTTCACTACAAGAGACAGGCATTTATTTCTGTTTGCCCTAACACTGCACGGAAACCTATTTTTATCAGCACAAAGTCCTTGACTGGCTCTCCAGGTAGAATTTTAAGGTGAAATTACAATTTAAATTTCATTCTTTTCAGACTAATAAGGATTTTGTGGTAAGAGATCATTTCAATGAAAAAAACACCATAATTTTCTTTTTTTTCAAAGTAGTTTGGTGATATCAGCTAGTGATCGTGACTGATAAGTCTGACTACTGAACACCAAAGAAGTCAGCCCCAACCTAAACAAACATGAAGATATTTTTAGAAGTAGGAGAGCAGATGGGAGTTTCAGTTGCTTGCAGCACACATGCCCACCATTCAGCCCTTCTGAATGGCTCCTTACAGATGGAGAAAGAATTCAAGGATCTGCCTCCACTCTTCTCTTTTTAGCAACATCACGTCATTCCTTGCAGGGCAACTACCCTACTAATATCCCAGACAACCTAAAGGTACTCCAGGAAAAAAGCTTCTGTCATTGAGCTCTGTGGTTGAACACACAAATACAAACTTTACTTATTTGGGTCAAAGGACGTGACCTTTTCACTTCTAATCCTCATTTCTCCTAGTAAGTCCCTTTTCCCCACAAAGAAATGTAGCTAAATTCCAGCCAAGGTATTGGGCTTACAGTAGACACAAAAGCCAAAAAATGAAAATATATTTTCATAGATAAACCAGCCTTTCTTAAACTGTACTAAAACTCAAGCTCATTGTTGCACCCACTTTGCCTTAGTTTTGATCAGAATTAAAGCTTCATATTTTATATGAACTCTTTCTTCTAACATTTTTATGCCCGTAAAGAACCATCTTGTTCTAGGGAAGATAATTCCTAAACACTTTAATCTATGAGTTGTCAATAATAAACTGAAAACATTTACCCAAGGGATAAAATAGTAAAAGAACTGTTAGTTTGGCACTGAAAAAGAGTTTTATTTCAATAATCCTGCCTGAAAATATCTTCTTCAGGATGGAAGAGATTGGTAATATTTTAGGAGTATTCCATATGTCAGAGTTCCTATGATACAGACTAGTGGTTCTAAGTCAGCACTTTTCCAAAAGACATAAGTTTATCTCTGTTATTGCACACATGAATCCAAAACAAAAAAAATCTCCCTGCCTATCTACAGACATATTTATATTGGAATTAGTGCTGCTGGGCTCTTCCTTGAGTAAGAGCAACTAAAAATACTGTAAATCTTATTTTCCTTTTCATTAGCACTGAAGATAAGAAAAACAACAAGAAAAATCTATTTCCAAGACACAGCAATAACACCAGCCAAGTACTCTTCAGACATAACCAGCTGTCCTGGCACACCTACTCTACACACCAACACACCATGTCAACCTGCAGCGTCAACTGGACTTGGCAGCTTCCCACACCATTACTGAGGAGACCCCGGTGCAGCTCAGGAACGAGAAGCGAGGCAAAGACTGTTACCAATTTTCTGGATCTCTGTTGGTTTAGTTTTCAAAACTGATAAACAGAAAGCTTGAGGACTAAGATAGCGTTGGATGACTTACTGTTCTCCCTACTGTGTGGAAAAGAAGGGGCCTCTAGATAAAAGTCATGCCTGGAAGCACTTAAACCTTACTGGATGCTTCATTCAACTATGAGCAACTAGAGCAGCCAATGCACTGTTAATAGCTACCAGAATAAAGATCATGGTTCATGATGAAGTCCTTGTTATAGGTCTGCCCCAAAGAGCACAACAATCTGTGACCAAGCCACCAGCCAGCCTCACAAGGCAGCAAGGCTCTCTCCCATCTGTGCCAGATGAATACTTGTTGCAGCCTTTACACACAGCCTTTGAATAGCCATGAATAACCATAGCTCTGTCAAAAACAATTTGATCGCATTACAGGATAGTGGTGTCTACAGATGACAGTACTCGGAATCAACAATTGTCTTAACGCCTGGAAGTCTCATGTTGGAATAAGTGAATAAACCTAGACACAAGGATTATTTCCATGTCATACCCACAGACAACTAACTTTGAGCTATTCAAGACTTTGGTCTCGGCCCTTTTACCATGCTGAATCCAAGCAATGCAAAAAATCAGTTTAAAGGCAGCGTCCGTATCCATTAGTCATTGTAACAAAATATTAAGTTACTACACTCAAGCCTCAGTAACTCGTTACAGCTAAGGGACAACTGCTCACAAGAGCAAAGGAGAATCACCTTCTTCTGACAGTGGGTGCAAAGATGATGAGTCCTGGTCCTACTGTTGATTGAGCACACATGCTTTCTGGTACATTTAGCTTTTGTATTCCAGAGAGAAAATGAGATTGCTGCCAACCCCTGAAGACCAATGGCAAAATCCTGGTCCCCACAAAACTTTCAGGCAGATACTCTAGCACACAATAGTGGACCTTTGCATACAATAGGCTAAAATTTGTAGCAGTTTTCTTTCACAGATGTATATACATCTCTAGCCCACAGTTTGCATTTCATCCTCCAAAATTAAAAGAAAATCCAACACCTCTGATCTGCACTGCCCTCCAAGCAATTCCTTTTGTCTGGCAAGCCTGTGCAATACTAGGACTCAAGAGCAGGTCACTGTCTGCAACTGATACTTTGCCAGAGAACACCCAGAGTGCCAAGCAAAAGAAAAGAGAGGAGACCTTGCCTCGTGCCTGCTCTTATCATGGCACACAGGGCCTATGATAAGAAGGCTGAAGGAGAGTTCCTCAGTGAAAACACTTTTATAGATGTCTCTGCACGTGCAAGTCATGTAAGTATCTGGTGATAAGAAAGGAGGTAAGGTTGCAATACACCTTGCTGTGGCCGTACAAGCATTGGCTTGTACACAGCACCGAGGAAGCTACTCTATATACACATCCTTCAAATATCAAGAACGTCTGCTTTTGTTCCAAAAGGGTGGCAAGACTCAGCAGAAGACCCCTCCATCCCCATGGACACAGTAATGAGAGATCAGCTCTAGGAAAAGGTTCTAAACAAGGAAAGGTCAAATTCACTGCCACAAGCAACAAAGGAGCAGTGATATTTTAAGTGTCCTAAATATACATGCTTGCAGGTGGGAGCAAAGCTTAACATCCCACCTGAAATTTGGACCCAGGGTTGCCCTGGTGTAACTACAGGTCACAGTTTCCTAGCTGTTGGGACCCTGGCTTAGGCCTTCAGCAGTGTTTCTCCTGTGCTGGCAGTAAGTGACAGCGCTGGTAAGTGTGTGAAAGCAGCATGAATTCCTTTTCAATAATTAAGCACTTTGACTCTTCAACAAAGAACCAAACAACATAAAACACTAAACAGCACACAGTGTTCTTACTAAAGCATGAATAGCTATACAATTTTCTAATTAGAGCTTTTTTTTTTTTAAGGCAATTAAAGTCTATTTATATGTGACACAATAATTTTGGATCACCATTTGGCTAACACCCACCTTTATGACACTTATTTTTACAAGTCACAAACTCCTGTAATTCCATACTATCTGTCCTGGGTTAAGCTGAGACAGAGTTAACTTTCTTCATCATAGCTAGCAAGAGGCTGTGTTTTGGATTTGTGCTCAGAAGAAAGCTGAGAAGAAGTGATGTTTACATGGCTGACAAGGTCTTTCAGCTTCTCTG
Organism: Pterocles gutturalis; assembly: GCF_000699245.1. Taxonomy (NCBI): domain Eukaryota; kingdom Metazoa; phylum Chordata; class Aves; order Pterocliformes; family Pteroclidae; genus Pterocles; species Pterocles gutturalis. Next base: position 22,428 of record NW_010098916.1, read on the forward strand.
GCTGTCTGCAAACAGGAGAAGCTGGGAGGGAGCACAGTCCCAGTTACTAGCCCAGGATTTGATCTTGGGTTCAGGACTGAGACCCAAAGTGGCGAATAATCTATTCCACAACATACACGTCATGCCCAGTATATACGTGAGGACCCTCCGGAAGATTGGCCGCTTTTGGTTCCGGATCTCTTTTGCTCCGGGTCATCTCACCCCAGGTGGTCGCTCTCCCAAGGCCTTTCCCCCCGCCACCCCGGTCAGCTCTGGGTCTGGGACGCTTGGACTGTTATCTCCATCCCGTGAGTGCGGTTTCGGGACTCTCCCTGCTCCGGGATCGTTAGCTGGGAACAGGCTGAGCCTTGGTCATCGTGGGGGGGGAGCAGTATCACTGTGTATCACTCATTTGTATATAGTATTATTTTCAATATTATTGTAGTTTAGTTATTAAATTGCTCTTACCTCAACCCACAAGTCCTTTTTTCCCTTTACCCCTTTAATTCTCTCCCCTGTCCTCGGGTGGGGGGGAATTGTGTGAGTGGGTGTGTGGTTTGGCTCCCAGCCAAGGGCAAACCCATCACAGTATCCATCTCACAAATTCAATTTTTGGCTAAAAATTTTGAGATGTAATTTCTAATCATTCAGGTCCAGGATATTAAAAGACAACAACAACAACAACAACAACAACAAAAACTCAGCAGTTACACTGCATACAAGGTTTATCTTGATTATAGTAATTTTATCCATGCTGCTATTGTTTCACCAGAGGCAAAAAAATGCTGTAGGTATGCAGCTGACAAAAGCTATTCACTCTCTCAGTTTGCAAGTCAGATAACGTGCCAGCTGCAGAAGGCACATACACCGCCATGCACTGGGAACTACCCCTTACTACTGGCAAACACACATACACCGGGAATAGCTTGACTGCATTTAGAAATTATTTGAACACACACAAACTCCACTCAAAGACAATATTTAAGCACCAGCTTGTTGAACAAGGATGGGATTATAAAGATTAATATGTTTTTAAGATACATCTGGTTGTATATGTTTGAGTTTACTGCACTGTATTGCAGGTTTTCACAGGTTTGTGAATATCCAGAGAACTCAAATGGTGACCGTCAGGGGAGTTCTTTATACTAGCATACACATACACACACATATCTATATATACACACACACCTCAGCAGTTAAGAGAACTCCGAACTGTCTGAGCACTCACCAGTTCCAGACACTGCCGGTGCCCATATGCAGCAGCATAATGCACAGTGTTGTACCCCTCTTTGTCTTGGATGGATGGATTGGCATCATTCTGTAGAAGGAACTCCAGACATCTGTGGAGAATTCACTAGTATAAATGTGAGTTCACAGTATTTAAGAGACTCATCCCTCACTGCAACTAGGAATGGCACTGAAAACTGGCAGTTACTTCTGTATTTCTAGCAGCACCTCAAATTACTTTTCTTCTCATCAATAGGTCCCCACATTCACCACTTTTTTAAACAGAAAATCCCCACTCATCTTTGAAGACTATCTTCACAAAAAACAATCTCCAACCTAACTTGTGGCTACTGTAGATTACAAAATGATTTTCTGTTACAAACCCTGAAAGAAAACTACACAGCTTTACCGTGATGTAAACAGCCTAGAACTGCTACTACTCATGTAAAACTCCTGTATCAAACCACTAGCCTCCAAACACGCACCATAGCAAGCCGAAAAAGAAAGACTTAACTTAGTTAATTTCCTGGCGTGTATGTACATAAATATATTTTCTTGTTTGTTGGGTTTTTTTTTTTAAATCGTGTGTTTTTCAAAGGATCCTTATGGTCTTTATAGCTCCTGCCACTTTTTCTTATACTATCAAGAAATCATTATTTTGTTATTAGTACTTTCCTCCATAGCTTGTAATTTGTGGTGAATGTAAGGCTGTCATATGGAACAGGGAATTTTTAAATCAAAAATATCATTAAGCAGTTAGATGAAAATGTCAATCAGAGTAAACTGAGGCAGCCATTGGCAACTTTTTTTTCCAACACAAATACTCAGCACAAGGCATTAAAATGAGACAGTGCATGATACTAAAGAATTATTAAACTACTGAAGCAGTACATTTTCAATTAAGAAACAGCAACAAGCATATTAGGGAATATGTGCACAGAGAAGAGTGTAGAGCTTTGTTCTTTAGGGTAGCCCTCATTAAAGCCAAGCATTGTGTTTAGCAGAGCAATGAACAAGCAAAAGTAGAGTGTAAAACTGCAGTCCAAAGCAGTGGCATTCTCCAGAAATGAGGGCTAACTGCTTTATTGACACCAAACTTACAATGCAGCTTCTTTTTCCTTCATCTCACTGGCTCTTTCAAGTTCTTCAGCATTTTCATGGGAGTTACCTAAAATATTCTTTCTTCGTAGCATAGAGGACAGAAAAATGCAACTTATATTCAAAATATCATACCAGTGATTTTGACACAGTCTGCCACCCATCCCCAGTCTGCTCTTCAAGGAGTTGATCTCCTCCAGCCAACAATAAGAATTATACAAGTTAAATGAGTGCACTGCATGGGTCTCCAGCTAAGAAGTTTTGCAAGCAATGGAGACAACTACATCGCAGTTTATTGTCCTGCAAGTAAATGCCAGGAAAAAAAAAAAAAAAAAAAAAAGCAAGTATTCTGGTTTCTGTGGGAAAGTGTTTGATCATCACTTTCTAGAATCCTTCCATTTCTCCCACAGCAATGTTGCACATTTTGTTTCTTTCACAAAGAGGACCTCAAGATTACCACAGCGTGCTTCTTCCTAGAGTAACCTGCAAGTTCTTTTCTAGAATTTACGATTCAGAGCACTGGGAAACTTCAGCCACCAATACTAAACCAGTCTATCTTGAATCTGCATTAGCTGTGTTGCTGACTCTCCTCACTTTCTGTGAAATATCTTGGCAACACTATGTGGATCTCTCTGTCAGATTCTTTAGATTCAAGAGCTCACCATGTCATCATATTCCTGTACACCTGGATCATTTTTGGCATCTCTGCTTCCCAGCTGGATGGATGGCAGACATAGAAGACTATGATTTGTGATCTTAGAATCACGAGCTTGTGATTATGACCCTTCTTGGCCACCAAGGCTAATACAGAATACATTTCCAAACTACTACGAACCATTACAGATCAGTAGCTTGAAAGGTTTCTAGGACAGGTTGCTAATTCAATCCCAATATAATAGCAAATTCCAGACTGGACTCTGCACAATGCGGAACAGTGCCTTCTTTCTTTAATATGCCATTTCCCATTTGTTATATCAAGATTTGACATTCTTCAGTGTGGGTGCTAGCAATAATGGATTGTTCTACAAACCCATGGTCTGTCTGATGTTCACTGACTCTGAAAAAATATTTATTAATAAAATAACTCTCCTGAATATTAATGTTGTAAGCTCATGGACAGTACTTGTGCTATGCTGAATGAAGACAGTTGTTCAAAGCTCAGAAAAGCAGCAGGAGATACCTGCGTACAGACCAGGAATTCAAACATCTCACACAGCATGTGGAAACCCTACCTGCACCTGCTTTCAGTGAATGACAAATCAGTGAGATTCCAGAATAAGATTCCCTGAAAAGAATAAGTGATGATCTGGAGAAACAGTGGATACTAAGAAACTGCAATCATCCATTGAATGAGAATGCTGTTGTGATTTCCATTGCAGGAAAGGGTACTTTCTGAAGACCGTAAGCAACAACAGTTGAAACAGCTGGGCAACCTCGCTGCACCAAGACGTCTCCTTGCTCATTAACTGCCCACATCCAAGGTTAAATAATTCTGACTGGTTTTTGGACTGAGATTGCCTGACTTCGGGAGTTTTTGACATTCAGCA
>NW_010098917.1:0-13171 GCF_000699245.1 Pterocles gutturalis
GGCATTCAAGGCCAGGCTGGATGTGGCTCCAAGCAGCCTGGTCTACTGATTGGCGGCCCTGCATATGGTGGGGTGGTTGAAACTAGATGATCACTATGGTCCTTTTCAACCCAGGCCATTCTATGATTCTATGAAAGAAAAGAATCAAGAAATTATGCCATTTATATGCTAGGAAAAAAAAGGAATTGATTTATCTGTGTTAATACAGATATGAGGGTCAAATTCTAATGAAACATATGTACTAGGAACAAGATGAGGCCAAATTTGGCACAAAGTTCTTTCCTGAATTGTGAATTACATTTGATTATCTCATCCAGTTAGTACATGCAAAAGACAGCATTTTATGAAAGAATATATTTGTTCATCCAGAGTCCTTGTGAAAACCTGCAATGCTTGTAATTTTAAGAATCAGCACTGGCACAAGCACACAAGACTCCACTGATGAGATTGCTGAAAAAAGGGACAGCATGTAGATGGAGGAACTGCAACGTGCTTGCCCTGTTCTTGTATTCTTCCTGAAGCCTAGACTATTGGCTGAGCGGGGTCAGGGTGGTGAGGTAGGTGGATCTGTGGTCTGATCTGATCCTATGCAGTCTCCATAGTTAAATAGTAGATGTTGTACATAACCACAGCCTCCCACAAAAAGCTTCATTCTGTCATTAAATTTAAAGTAACATATTTTTATTCAAGTCAGACAAAAATCAAAAGTGAGTACTTAGTCACTCACCATGGGTCAGCTGGTACATAATTATTTAACTGCATATCAGGGCCCTTACTTTAAACAGCAAGTACTCTAGCACATTCTGTGGACTTCTATGCATGAAGACCTTGCTGAACTGGGATCTCAACTACCGAAGCAGTGAGAAATAAAAATAACCTAGCTCTTACTGAATAACTTGGGAAAATGGTTTATGTCCTTCAAATTATGGGAAAGTAGAAGTCTATCTGAACGCCAGATGAACTATTTTCCACATGGAATTTGTCCTTTATGCATTTTAAACAAAATGGTCATCAGCAAAGTAAATGACACATGGTATCTTAATGGAAAATGCACCAATACCATTAAAAGATGTGCTTTGCGGACACCAAGACCCTACTACTACCCAGCATAGTATTTTCAGAAGTGATAAATTGCAGATACATTTTGAAATTAGTTTGCAATGAACAAATGAAGCAAAAATAATTCTAGACACCAAACATGAAAAAGATGAACAAAGCTATTTTTTCACCTGTTACATCTCTAAAGTCATCACCTGTGGAAATGTGAATACAATAAACAACCATGTGAAGCAAACAAAAACAATTCAGTGATTTTTCTCTTAGTTTATTATTTTGTTTGCCTTTTCTTATTTCATTTGTAATCATCTGCACTGCAGAGTAGTCCCAGCTCAAAGATGCTGAACGGAATGCAAGCCTTTTCAGTTCAACAGCCCATCTCTCCCCCTCCCCTCAATATTTTTTTTTGAACAGTCTGCCCCTTGTCCCAAATTCATCACGATTTCTGGAGAGGCAAACATCTTGCACTACTTGGATGCTGCACAACTCTTTCCTTTGCAGACAAAAATAATACCAAAGTCATCCAGTCAAAACACAAACCAACCTTTGGTGTCTCTGTGAATTATGTACTTTGAACTGCAGATGTTTGGAAGCACTTATATTTATATAAATAGATTTTATTATTTTTCTTCTAAAATAATAATTTTAAAAGAAATAAAGAAATGCATCAGTTTCTACATAATAATAACTAGAAAGATTTTTCCATTAAATTATAATTTTGAATTAAGGCTTTCTAACCTCTGAAAGAAAAAAAACTTCTTCAAAGTTCTGGCAAACCATCAACAAATGTGTTTAAGTGATTATTTATACAATGCCCAGCAGCTTAGAACTACTGGGATTTCAAGAAAGAGAAGTGCTTTTGTACAGCTTAGGCCTTAGAAACATATGCATTTAAAAAAATTTATATCTATTAGTAAGAAAAACACTCAAATGTAAACACCTTTATTTTTTGCAGCAGTGCAATGGTGTCTTGCTCCGTCAGAAGCCACAAAAAGAAATTAATTAAAATACAAATTAAACATTTTCGTCTTTGTCCCTATAAGCCAGTTGGAACCTGCAGTGTTAAGGCAGATAATATGCTGTATACCTGACTTGGTTTCCTCCTCCTATTCCTTTTCCTTTCTATTTCTGAACACTTCAAAATGCAGCAAAACAAGCTTTCATTTCTCTTAATTTGAACAGTTAAAGGAACTGTAAGTGCACAGAAAGACATTAAGAAAATTCAGACAATAAAGTTTCACTGTTTCCACTCTACATATTAACAATCCTTACACGTGCAGCTATCCAACGGCACTGAGTAGCCCTGTGATACTGACCAACCCAACTCCATTCTCTATATATTCTTACACTCCCTTTCAGTGATGACATTTCAAAGATCAAGACAAGTTTGATCTACTTCTCAAAGAGCTCAGCATACACAGACTTTCCTAATCAATGGCACTCATTACTAAAAATGTGCAAGGAGAAGACGAGAAAGGAAAATGTGGTGCTCTCGAGCTATATGTGTCACAGGTCATTCAAGCAGGGTTCCTGTGCTGGTTGTGCCACTGGATGATCACGGTTCTGCTAACAGGGAGTTGCTGACAGACTCCTGATTTGCAGAAGGAAACTTTACAGCAGGAGCTGCTGAAGCCATGTGACTGGGTCACCTTCACAGTTTCCTGTATCCATTGCGTATAAGTTACCAATTTTACCTCACCTTTGATCCACTCTTTATAGTAGTGTCTAATCAGAACATAAACCCAGTAACCTGGAGTCAAACATTTATTCATGAGGCTGTACTGCACCTGAAATTAAGCAAAAATCCATTCAACTAACCTAAGAGTGTTTTTTTCCTAATTGCCTGTCGTATATAAATAAATTACTTCTGTTATACATGGAAGTCACATCATTAATTCAATTTTTTAATTTCATGCCTATAAGTCTAATAAATCATGCATAAACTAAGCATGTAAGCTGATGAGTAGTAGGCTAGGTTAGCATGCTTGCTCACACACACACCACACTGCGGAGTTGTAGAAACACTAGAAACAGGCACAGAACAATGAACTTTATATAGTTCTCATGTTAATAGGTTATATTCAAAAGCAAAGGAAACTACCAATAATCCCAAATAATACAGCAAATGGGAAATACTGATTTTATGACAAAATTTTATCATAAAAGGAAAAGATCATTCAAGAGTCAAGATTAGCTTTTAAAAACAATGACAAAAAACTTAAAAAAAATAAACCTTTATTAGCTAAATTGTAAATCGCTATGTCGTAGTTTTGACCCTGGCTGGCAGCCAAACACAACACCACTGGATCACCCTCCCCCCTCCTGGGGATGGGGGAGAGAATTAAAGGGGTAAAGGGAAAAGAGACTCATGGTTTGAGATAAGAAAAATTTAATAACTAAACTACAATAACAATGAAAATAATAATGATTATAATGATAGTTATATATACATAGATACAAATGAGTGATACACAGTGATACTGCTCACCACTGATGACCAAGGCTCTGCCCATTCCCTGCTAACGATCCTGGAGCAGGGAGAGTCCCAAAACTGCAATCCCAGAATGGAGATAAGAGCCTGAGTGTCCAAGAGACCAAGATGACCATGAGAGAGGTGCAACCCAGAGGAAGACAACCCAGAACAAGAGAGAGCAGTTCTTGACAGATCCTTATCTATATACAGGGCATGACATGCATGATATGGAATATACCGTTGGCCAGTTTGGGTCTCAATCCTAAACCTAAGGTCAAATCCTAGGCTAGTAATCGTGGTTGTGCTCCCTCCCAGCTTCTCCTGCACCTGCAGACACTAGCACAGGAGACATGCTGAAAAGTCCTTGACTGTCCCGGCAGCAACTATAAACATCAGTATGTTATCAGCCTTCTTCTCAGCACAAATCCGAAACAAGAGTTTTTTACTGGACACTATGGTTAGCTCTGTCCCAACTGAAACCAGGACACACTGAATAAAGGTCTGTAAGTACAATAATACCTGGACTAGGATCAGTTTCACTTTTAATGCATGGCAGCACTTCCAGCATATAGACCCAAGAGACAGTTTCAGAGTAGAAACTTCTGCATAGCAAATAATTCAGTGTAACTAACCTCAACACCTTTAGAAACATTTAAAGAATAAAATTACACAACACTGAAGAGGTCTTGGGATAAATTTGCCACTAAAGCAGGGCATGTATTAGTACACTACTTACAAGAGAACCAGGACTCAAACACCCTACTGGCTACCTGAAATAATTTCTACCCTGATTGAGTAGTAAGTAGTACTGCAAGAAATGTTCCAAAGAAGCCAGTCTGAGCAGCTGAATATCAAAAATACTATTCTGACCTTCTTTTACTTCTGGTCTTAGTATCCGTTTTCCAAGTCAATGTAACTTCCACATACTTATTTACACACTACTTTACAAGGCAGTTTTGGTCATTCTAAAATCTAGTGCTAACTATGGTGTGATTTGCTAGCTCACTGAGCTGTAATATTATGAAATGGGCTGCTGCAGTTACAATACTTAGTAAATGCAGATAACCTAATATAACATTGATTTTTTGTCTTCAGTTAGACAGAGGCAGATTCCTCAATACCAGCCACCTCTTCATCACATGTGCTCAAAAAACAATCACATTTCATTCCTGCAGATTTGTAGATCCTACACACATTCTTCTTAACATGGAAATATAATCATAGAATGTTTGAGGTTGGAGGAGACCTCTGCAGGTTATCTTTCCCAATCCTCCTGCTCAAGCCAGGCCACATAAAGCCAGTTGCCCAGGACTGTGTCTAGATGGTTTTTGTGTATCTCTAATGAGGGAGACTATAAAAGGACTATAAAAGACTATGTATTCCTAACAAAAGGAACACAAATTTCAGAAAGCCGTGAAATTCATTTTTTACTATTTTACTTTTTTACTTTATTTCTCCTTTTTCATTGTTGAAAGAAAGAAACACAAGTCTTCCCTCTCCCATTTCTTTAGTCTCTCCCTCCTTCAAATGCAGCATCCTTCCTCATTCCTTTCACACGGCAGAATGTACACATGCTCTAATTCTCACTTTTCATCTTGGCTTGTGTGAAGTCTATTCCACTGCACTGTCTCATTTTTGTCTACATTTTTTCTTCATCTTGTTCCCATAAATATTCTCTTTATTATGCAATTCTTGTCAGGAACCTTCTTTAATTACACAAGTGTTTGGTGATGTTATAACTCTTAATAAAGATTGACTAATCACTTTTACCAGGACTTAGTAAACTGGACTTTTTTGTTTTATGAGATGAGAAATTAGCACAGAAAGTTTAAGCAGCTTAATCAACTGACAAGATCATGTCAGAACTAGGATTACTATACTCAAAACCTTTGCTTTACTGACTTGACCAAATGATATGGATCTACTGCTTCCTGCAGCAAGGTGTTTTGCTGGCTCCTCAGAAGAGTAGTCAGTTCCATTACAAACAGATGGCCCGTGGCTAAGAGACAGCTTGTCAAACATCTGACACAACACACCATGACAGATAGCTGATAACTGCTTTTGTTTAAAGTCTTTCCCCCACCCCCAGGTAATAATCTGCAGTGTTGGTACTCAAAAAATATATATAGTAGAATGGAGGTAGTGAAAGTGTGAAAAGTATATGAAAAGGAGAAATTTTAGAAAGAAACATTCACAGCCTGATCTTCCAACTAGATCTGGAAATTAAGAATCTGATTCTCTGATATAAGCAAGGCACTCAGCTGCTGACAGAGGTATGTTTTTAGAAAGCGTAACCGTGTTTAATTGAACATAACCAATATTAGTTGACAAGAAAACAAAATTTGGTAAACAATCTGTCATTCTAATGAGCTGGTTTTCAAATAATCTTCAATGGATTTTCTTAAAATCCATATGCAAACAAGACTATTGCCTAAACGTTAAATTGGCATTTACTGCACAGAAGGACAGGAACACTTCTGGTCCATTTTTAAATATCATCAGATTATTCAAGAAAACAGTATCATGGATCACTGTATAGATGCCACAGGTTTTTAATATCTTTATTCAGATATTGTAATAATGGGATTGCAGGTGTTCCTCATAGTACACACTATCTGTTTGTCCTGATAAATACTGTAATCTCAATTGAGCCATCTTAATTGCTTAACTGCTTAAATGGCAGTTCTTAAATTTTTTGTTGTGTAATGTGTTCTCCCAAAATTTTAATGTGTAATGGAAGTTCCTTTAAACTAGAGATTATAACAAACTAAAGCAGCTAACTAGGTAGATTAAAGCACAAAGCTCTGCAGAAATGTCAGGGATGAGAAACACTTTTTGAATAAATGACCTGAATCAGTAGTATTTGCTTTTTCTCCACAGAAGCAACATGCTTTTTAAGGAAACTTTGATATTAAAGTTAACAACTATCCAAAAGCAATATTAATACCAGTGTTTCAACAGACTGCGAATAAGTGTGAAAATGGAGTTACTAACTATAAATATTATTTATAACTTCAAATATTATTGTGGAATTTCTTTCTCACTGAGACAGAGATCTAGGTGATAGAAAATATATAAAATTTATATTTCAGACAGCTTTTCAAATTTCCCCATATGCACTAAAAAGTGGAATAAAAACATTTTAAAAAAACCAAGACATCAATCAGCTTTGCACAAGCTTGAAACGAATCACATGTAGAAGACAAAGACACTTCACAAAGAAATGTTTAAGAAAGCAAACAAAAGCTCTACACAACACACATTTAGAAATATGTATTGCTCAGCTTCAATAACACTGAGAAACATCTGTATGATTTTGAGACATTAATAATACTTTTCAAAATATTAAGTAGTGGTTGAATCTGAAGATTTTAACTCTGTAAGAAGTTTAGGTTTAGCTTCAGTGAAGTGTTTTAAAGGGATTAATGTGACTAGCTACCCAAATAGATGCACACTTCTCAAGAGGACTGACCGTGCAGCTTTGACTTAACAGCCACCTAAAAGCTTTCAGATATGTTACTGAAAAGCAGAAATACTTAAACCTAAAATCAGCTGCCTTTGACACATGCAATTACTAACATTGCCTTCATCCAACTCAAAGCTTCCTGGCAATTCCATCCCTCAAGTGTAGAGGGTAGAACACCCTAAGCAGAAAAAAAATAAGAAAAACACAAAGATGGAAGAATGTTATGACAACTTCTGAAAGCAAAGTGATGGGCTTGCCTGCCAAAACAAACAAAATGGGTAAATGCATGACTACTGCTGAGAAGTGTCTGGATACCATAGAAGACAACCCACATGACATAAAGAGAACATGTAACGAGACACACAGCTGCTGGCTAGCCATTCACTGAAAAGGGGGCTAATACGACTATTTAGCACAAGGGATTAACACGGATTTTGCTGTTTCTTCTGGGACGCTGGCACAGGATGCTTTCGTTTTCACAGTGAGATTTTCAAGACTAGTTTTGCAGACTGAGATTGAGTTAAAGTCCTAACATTTTGATCACGAACAGGACCTCAAGCAACAAGGCAGCAAAAAAGCTTGCAGGTTATTCTTTGTCTCAAATCTACAAAAGATGAAGGAGGTAAACTCACAGAGACGGCTGGTGTTCACTCCTGTCCTAAACACAACCCAGCAGAGCCTTTTCAGGCAAAAAAGTGAAATCTATTGTTTTTAACATTGTTGGGATCTGTAATACAATCTCTGTCTGAGGTATGAAATTCCTCATCGTGATTACAATATGACTTGGAAGGAAATCTTACTTCTTGGTGATAAGTCATCTCTTGAGATAGCTAGGAGCAAAGTGTTCATAGACATTCTTTTGATACAGAGCTCTCCTCTTTTGTGGGGTTTTATCTAAACTGTGGTAATAGTTCTGCAAATAGCAGAGAAAGGCATCACAGCTAATTAAGAAATAAGCAACTCAGCACAACTGAAAGATGACCAGTAAGTGCAGCAGAACTTTGGTTAATATACTTAGATTTAAATGTTTATGGCTGCTAATTCATTAACTAGAGGTAATGTTAAAACTCCCCTCTCTCTCAAAAGATAGTTATCAATTCTGTTATCAGCAACATAAAGTATACATTCAGAAGCACTACTGACAATTTTCCTGCATCAGGACATTACACCAATGAAATATCCTGTAGTTAGCCACTTGTATTCTGCATTTCTGATAACAACTCCAGTATTGCAAAAAGTTGTCATACTTTTAGGATTTAATACTGTTCTTCATCCACAGTTAAATTTTGTTTTGTTATAGCTAAAAGTACAATCCTTTTTACACAATCACAGCTTCTTAAGGGCCTTTAAGTATTTCTACATATTTGAATTGTGTCATTAAAAAGGTCTTTTCAATACAAAAGTAAACTATAAATCAGAATATGATATTTTGTGCTGCCTTTGTGTATACCCACAGCATACTCAACAATAAATACTTTAAAAACACTACTGAAAAGAATGACAACAAAACATTAATGTCAGAAAGCACTAACAAGTTCCCTGACAACAGCATCTTAAAATCACATGCAAACCACACGCAACAGGAAAGCCTGTGCTTCACTTGCGATAGAGGGTAATGGAAGCTAATTTTTTCTTTTTCTCAAGCAACTCAGCTTGAAAGACAATTAACAATGAATAAACAGAACATAGAAAAGAGGGTAAATCCTAGCTACTCACCATCTGAAGCACGAAACAGTAAAGCCACACAACAAACAAATGTAGGCATACTTGGTGAACGAGACACAGATAATGTAATGCTACTGTGAAAATTTTCTTTCATAAAGAGAATAGTGATGGATTTTCTTGTACCACTTTTTTTGCCAGGGCCACTACACACTTTAGACCAAGACATGTAAAATAACTTCATAAAGCCTGAGGACTTCCAGAAATTGACTAATGACTTCACAACTGCAAAAAAAAAAAAAAAAAAAAAGAAAGATCACAATGTCCAGACCAAAACAAGAGAGAAAACTGCTGTTGTAGTAATTGTTACATGTTCATTTTAAAAAAATTAAAAATATAGAAAGAAATTGAAGTAGCAAAAATGTTTATTAAGTCCTACATTTCTGGCACAATCACCTACCATTCTGTCGAAAATGAGTAATCAGCTTATCATTATTACAATAATTTTTCCTTACATCCTATGTTACTGCCAGAGGTAAACTTCCTTACTCGCCACCTCTCTTTACCACTAACACACATGCTGAATCAGAAAGATGACCATGGAGGGTATTGCAATGCTAGAAGTAGGTCAATATGTTACTTTAGGGACTCTGGGGAAAAAAAAAAAGTCAACAAAAAGCAGCTCTATTGATTCTTCTTAGCTCCATGTCTCACAATATTTTTAGTCAACTACTGATGTTGTGGTAGTGGCACAATCAGCAGTATAGTTTGGCTTTTATTCTTTGAAAATATGTCCACTGCCCAATTAAATCCAAACTTTACATTCTGTGTGTCATTTTATTTGTTACCTATGCTACTAGTTCGAAACCTATCTTTCTTTGAAGGAACCAAGTACATTTATGTCTTGTGGACAGGTCCAAAATCTCCACCAGAAAAGTCTGAATATAAAGTAGTCTAATAATTTTCAAAGTACAAAGGCTGAATACAAACATACTGGAATACTTTCTCCAAGAACACTGATAGCTTTTACTTCCCTTTAGCAATTTCTTTATTTTTTTTTAATAAATCTGATTCTTCTTCTTGAAGTAATCTCATTTTTATCCTTAATTTCATGTAATACACTAGCAGAGCTTTAATGTAACTAATTTAAAAATATTTTATTGGATTAAATGGATGTTTTCCATTTCTATACTTAAACATAATGAAGCTTTGAAATTTTATCTGAAGTTCTCAATGAGTCTCAGAAATTTTCACAGAAGAAACACAATTTGCACCCTATTTTGCACTAGAGGTGCAATCTGTAATTTCTCTCACCTGTCTCTACTTCTTATGCTTTGCGTTGCACCATGGAGTGCTATCTAAGAACATGACCTGGGTTCCTTTTTTGATTAAAGCAAACTCAAAGATGCACTCCAGGAATGCACCTAGTGCATTCTGATACAAGTATCCAAGTTCATAGGACTCCACCTGCAGTACTGTGTCCAGCTCTGGGGACCCCAATGCAAGAAGGATGTCGAGCTGTTGGATTGGGTCCGGAGGAGGGCCATGAAGATGATCAGAGGGCGGCAGCACCTCACCTATGAGGACAGGCTGAGAGAGTTGGGGTTGTTCAGCCTGGAGAAGGCTCCGTGGGGACCTTATAGCAACCTTCCAGTACCTAAAGGGGGCCCAAAGGAGAGATGGGGAGGGACTTTTTACAAGGGCACATAGTGACAGGACGAGGAGATAACAGATTTAAACTGGAAGAGGGCAGATTTATATCAGATATTAGGAAGAAATTCTTCACTGTGAGGGTGGTGAGACACTGGAACAGGTTGTCCAGAGAAGCTGTGGATGTCACATCCGTGGAGGTGTTCAGGGCCAGGCTGGATGAGGCTTTGAGCAACCTGGTCTAGTGGGAGGTGTCCCTGCCCATGGTAGGGGGTTTTGGACTAGATGAACTCTAAGGTCCCTTCCAACCCAAACCACTCTCTGATTCTATGACTTGACTACAGCTAGTCCAAGGTAAAAAAAAAAAAAAAACAAACCCCAAAAAACCAAACAAAAAGCAAACAAAAAAACCCTGCAAAAGACAAAACAAACAAAAAAAAAGCAACACCCCTCCCCCCCAACATGTTAATGTGGATGTCAGATGCTGAGGACTATTTCATATTCCGGATCCATTCCTATTGCTCACACCACTTTCTAATGCAGACATAATCAATCACAAAGTTGCAGCTGTGAACATTCTGGAAGTGGCAAGGAAGGAAACGAACACACAGGTCAGACATATTAACCTTTTCAGACTCTGCATTAAATACAAATATGAAACACAAAAGTCTTGTTTGTCACCTATCAAAAGAATTTTTATGCAAACTGATCGGGGTATCCAAAATATTATATCTTTTTTGCAGAAAGATTTCTTAGAAAGATGCCTAAGAAAACCAACTTTTAATATGAAACACACAGATGGAGTCTTTTTTTTTAAATTTTTATGAAAATCAGAGACATTTCATCCAACAGGTAAGCAAACTGAAATCTGATTCAACACTCAGTAACCTAACTTGAACTTGTGAAGTGTTATGTACTATGGCAAACTTACTTTAGGTATGTCCACAATAGTTCTGGTGCCTACAGGACTTATTGCATGCACAGTGATTCAGTCTCATCTTCAGAGGGAATACTATTTATATTCTGCTTGTACCACAATGGCTATTTCCTCTATGGGTTGTTGCTACTTAAACAGGTGATCAATAAGCATACAAAACATTTTTCCTCTCTTTCATCCTAGGGTTTTGACATTAAATATTTAAATTAATTCTAGAAATTGGCTTGGAAGTCTAAGCTGTGTGAACCTAGAGTTTAGCATCACAATAGATGAGTCAAATAGCAATTAATCAAACAAGCTTGCGTGTAAATTAGCTGTTATTTTCAAAGGGGTGAGGAGCTTCTAGGTACTGAAGAGAAGATGAATGTTCATCTGGAAATTCAGTAAAGTTCACAATTAAAGACACAAAGCTTGATCATGCCCTCAAATACTATGCAGACCTGTATTTTCTGAATTCTGCACAGCACACTGTTTGCAGAGGAAAAACAGGTGATTTAACAATGCAAACAATTATGCGTCTCAGGGCATCATTCAGTCAAAACCTTATGGCAGTAAAAAGAAGAAATGTAGTATCAATTAAAAATTTGTTTCAGAAGTTCAAAAAGACAAACCGTAATCCCTATCTTCAAGGAAACATTGCATTAACATTTACATATTTACTCATACTTAGCATTCATGAATGAAAAAGTTCAGTATAAGAGCTCCTTAGGGTAAATTCCTTTAGATCCTTCTCTCCCTCCCACTAATGACCCACCAGCTGACCTGCACTCCCAACTGTGAGAAGCATTAACTCAAAAACTACAAGACAGCATGCAATCAAAGCTTTGTTGAAGTCAAACTAAGGAATAAGCTGCAAAATACTCACTTTCACTAGTGAAATTCTGACTCAAGTGAAATCAAAGGGAGTTTCATGCCCTACTAATAGACACACACCTACAGAGAAATCACCACCTCTGCTACACCAATGCAAGAGACCAGCTGACACTCCACACACAGACGTGTAATGTCCCCAAATCTTCTATTATCCTGTCTGAACACCTCACCTCTCCTCAGCTTTCTTAATGCCTTGAGAACTGAGAGTTACATACAGTGATCAAAGGAAACAGAGCACCATGATGAAAGATTAAACAAGCGTTATTCTTTTGGGGAACATTCTACACAAATCAGAAAAAAATTAGAGGATTCTGTTTGGCCAGTTTCCTCTCTATTTTAGTCTCCTACTTTGGAAGAAAAAAAATACTTCACGCATCTTCTGAACATTGCCAAGTATTTGAGTATGCCCCTGGAAAATATTCATGCTCCAGCTAGCACAAATATATCCAAGCCCAGAGAGTCAGAGCACACCCAATTGTCTCAGAAAGTAAAAAATTATTATAATTTTTCAAGCCGGGTTTGTTAGCAGCCAAGTAGGGAAGAACCTGCCCCTTTGCAAAATGCAAAAGATTCTTGATGCTCTTCAGCATTGTTCCAAATACTTTTACTCCATGCCTCCAACTACAGCAGTCACTGTCTCTGTTTGGCACTTTGATAATTCTGTCATCGGTGAGATTCACTTGGTTTATTATGAGAAGCAGCAAAGAAAACATGGATTTAACCATATTCAGTATAACATGGACTTCCTAAAACATAGATTTTGTCAAACTTTCAAACTATTATCTTTATTTAGGTACACAGGAAATGAAACATGACATATGACCACTCCAGTGCAACACAATCAAATGGAAAACTAATACTGTTAATCACAAGAACTGCTTGTGTAACTTGACTTTTTGTGATCTTTCTTCAGGATCCCTATTACTCAGCATTACCTCCAAAAAAAGTGACATCTGCAAGGTTTACCTAAGGCCACTGATGTGAATACCAATAAAACTGACAAGTGTTTCTTCAACTCCTGTTTCTTCTCTCTCTCCAGTCACAGCACAACTTT
>NW_010098917.1:13185-17353 GCF_000699245.1 Pterocles gutturalis
TTTTTTTTAGATTTACATTTTATTCCATATTCCTATTGATTTCTCTCAGGACTTTGACTAAATTTGCAGTGCAAAATGGGCATCTTGCAGACAGCTCATGTCTCTCTGTTTAACTATCCTGCTGGCAAGTAATTTTGCCATGTCTGTTCATCTGCTACCTCTCAGAGAAAAACACTGCAAATGAGGGCAACAGGAACTTGCTATTGCCTGCCCAAAGGAAACCAGTCATAAGAGTGAACCAGCATGGTCCTTGGATCCTCAAATTATAACAAACATCCCCTTTACCTTCACTTCCCTCCTCAGATATGCCCGTGACCAAAATCATCAGTACCCCAGAGCAGGAGCCTGGCTCACAAACAATTGGGAGTACAGACTACTTCCTTTTCTTTTCCTGTTCCCAAATTGCAGGGACAAAAGGGAAAAGGTAGCAGGGGAAGCATCCTGGCAGAGCAGCTAGGAGGACGCTGTCAAATGTGCTCCTGCCAACAAAGAACTTGACTGGTATCCTTAACCAGGAAGTGTCGAAGGGTACCAAAACACAGAGTTTAAATCTGAACTGCTAATTCAAATTAGTAAAAATAACATGCCAAACCATGGTTTGGGTTGCAAAGGGATCACCTCTTTCCTAAGATAAGAAAGTCATGAGGCATTGGAACCTATCAGCTGAGGATTCTCCAATTAAGGGCCCAAGATCCATAAATATTTTTTTTCATTTACATATGCTTTTGTTGTTTTTACACTTCTATTACTTCAGTAAGACCTGTTCGCTCATGTGTGCTGAGATGCCTCAATGTTCTGTGAATCACAGATAACATAGAGCTCTACACCTTATTTGGTGTAAAAGGAGGGAAACTGCTTGAGCAGAACATAAAAAAAAGTTAGCAAGAAGCTGGCTTGTTGTAAGTACAGACATTTATCAGTCATTAGTCATTAGTCGAAACTTATAATGATGGGCAGTCAAGCATAGTGCTTCTCATCTTTGTTTTCAATGAGGACAAAGTGCTGCTTGCTGCCAAACAGTGCCTCAAAATGGAGAAAGGTACTTAAACTTGCTTCAGATGAGCAACTGGGTGCATGCCAATTTTTTACATGAACAGTCATAAGCATGTTCCTGCACAGCAGGATGTGATCAAACTATTCAAAGCTGTAAAACCAGGTTTGCTTGCCAGTTACGTTATTGCTTCAAGATCAGTGTATTACAGATGATACTTTGCCAGCCATTAAACCACTGTTTTTCCTTAACAACAAATTCTACACCTTTAATATTTAAAACTCTGTATAGAACTCCATGTTTACAATTTTTTAAAAAAATTGCAGAATGAAAGTAAGGACTGAAAACATCACACACACAATCTTCTGAACTATAAGCCATGTCTTATTTTAGCTTTCACAAAACACCTCCTTCAAGCTGTACCAATTAAAAGATCCATTTTCTTCTCTAAACCAGAAGAAAAGTAATTGTAGTAACTTACTCAAGTCCTCAGCTTCAGCTGCCAACCCTGTAATCATATTAACATTCCTGTCCATAAGGTGTGATGTGGTTAATAGGTGACTGCTAGCTTGAGACATTGCACTGTATTGCCTCCTGCTGGAAACCACTTTTTAAAAGTATTTTATGAAGATCACACAACATGACTATGCCATATGTAATCTTTATTAAATGTCTGTCACTAATTGGATTACTCAAGTAAGAAAGATTTTTGAAGAAAGGCAGAACTGTAGCATAACTAACTGGACAACTAAGTTTTTTCCTTGAACAGGTTAAGACAAAACCGAACATTACAGGCAAGAAACTGATGTCTTATTTCTCATCATAGTCAGCATCTTTCTCCATTTTCCTTTCAGAGGATCAGTCATAAAACTGACTCAAGCTCCCAAGTATAACACAATATCTGTTCACTAACAAACATATCTTAGCAAATACAACCAAACAGTTGAGTTTGTTTTTTTAAGGGGGTTGGTACAGGAGAAGATGGATGTCAATGTTTAGCCACGCTTTAGTTGTTTGGTTTTTATTCACTTGAAAATACATACTAAAAGTAGTATCAAATATTTGAGTTTATACCATTTTATTTGTTTTCACACATACAAAAAGTAGTTTGCATATTTGCTCAGCAATCTAGTGAATGATCTAAGATTACATACACACGCACAGCTCAATACAGTGACAGAAGTGCCTCTATCTGCTTCCTAGTAAGAAGTAACATTCCCGTTTGAAATCTCAAAAAAAATATGCAGAGGTTCTTGGGTGTTATGGTTCAAAAAAATATTTTCATGACTTTTCCAATACATGGACAGTGCTCTTCATTTTTTGAGTAAAAAAATTATTCAAGCAAAATTCAAATAGAAGAACCACAACTAGCTAACCATTGTCAAGTATGCTGCAATACAGTCCAGTTTAATGCAACTTAACAGTATAACTACCAGAAAAAGTACTGCAAAACTGCATTTCAAAGACTAGTTAAAAGTAACCTGCATTTGCTTGGCCATAGGAAACACACAGTTTATAGAATGGCCATTCTCTAGGAACTTAACTTATTCCTTACTTGAAATCAAAGCAATGTGTTCACGCTGTGAAGGCTTTTGTGTTATTCTTTCCTAATGAGAAAAATCAGAAATCCTACAAGTAAAACCCAAGAAAGCTAGATACTACTTATAATCACTGTGCTCAACTGTCAAATGCCAGACTATTGTGTAGAAAACCATAAAGACCATTATCATATAGGCAGTTCTCTGTCATATGGAACCGGTTATGGTGGTCACTCAAATGACATTGCTGTCTCTAGCTCCGCACAACAGCAAGAAGGAACAAAGTCTCCATACAATGTGTTATGAAGCATTTAGTTTCCATTGCTCATTGACCCCTGAACTTTAAAAATGCCTTTTTCAGAGGACAGCCACAGCATGCTAATGGTTTACTCTATTTCTGCTTTGTCTCAGGCTTTTCTCGTCAACCCCCCCCTCATATTTGATGTCACCTCCACCAAAAAGAAGATTTTAACTTGCAGATGTTACGAATGCCTGAGGTGACCTCAGATATAACTTCCAATAATTTGCATTTGCTATGCTAAGCATATACATCTCCTGAATTATATCTAGTCCCTTTGTGGTCTAATGTAGGAATCCCTCTCCTATTGTTCTTGCTGTTAGCACTGTAATAACTACTGCTATTGCTATGTTAACAAAAGACTACTAATAATTCAAGCACGGTAGGAATTCCCAAGGAATCATCAAGTGAGAAACGCAGGTTGAAATGGTAGCTTCAGTTCCAAGGACTTGTTTTCTAGATTCAAGAGTTAGAGCCATAAAAGCATCACATATGTGAAAAAAACAATACATGATCAATTGAGTTCTATTAACAATAATTAATTTAAAACAATTGTACTATAAATTGTAAACAGCATCACAGTAGTACAGCTTAATGCTAAATATTTGAATTTTCATTTGGCTGGGATTTATTATTTTATTCATTTATTTTTTCAGCTGCACTATCTACTTGACATTACCTGTGCTTTTTGCTGACAGGTCTAAGGATGGCTTGTCAAGTTGTGGCACTTGAGGCATTACTATATCAAATAATTAACTTAATTAATTTCCAAGCTGATTACTTGGAAACCATTACTCCTTAAACAGGCAGCTTAAAAATCAATTAAACTAAAATGAATATTAAAATGCCCTACAATGACATTCTTCTGACATTCATAAAAGTTCTATGGCCCAAGAATGCCTGAAAGTCCCCTTCAACTAAGAAGGAAAAACTGACAAAACAAAAGTATCAAAAGATCCTTCTCGGCTCTCCGCCCACAGAGAGCAGGCAGTGCCAGGGCGCCATTCGAAACGCCCTACAGCAGCAGAGGAGGCGGCTCGTGTAGTGGGATGCTGAAGTTCTGCCGGGTCCAGAAGCCTCATAAGGCAGCCATAGGAGCAGAGCGAGCAGGCAGGTTTCCTCCAAGAAGGAGGGAAGAAGTAAAGACCAGGAAAAGCACAGACATCCTACCTGACCTTCCAATCAGAATGGTAGGCCCTCGTCTTAGAACTAAGGCTGCTGCTCTGGCTAAGGGGTCTGCACCATCTTCCCCTGCGATGGCCGATGCCTCCATGCAGACAGCTTCAGACAGCAGAGGAAATAGACCTTACATCATACAGACCTTGGTATGTGGGAGGTGCC
>NW_010098918.1:0-7294 GCF_000699245.1 Pterocles gutturalis
GGGGTTGGGGAGAGCACAGAAACAGGTTCAGGATTGATTCTGCCATTTCCTAGCTGTCTGAGCCAACACAATAAAGCTTGGTCCTCTCAGTCCTTCAGCAACACCAGATATATCTATAGGAAACCTGGGTAAGAAGGGCTCCCCTATGAGCCAAAGCCTTTCTAAATAAATATATGGCAAATCCTTGTCCTTCAACAAAAAACTCAGCCATCCAGCATCTCTTTCATTTTCAGAAGGAAAACATAGGATGAAGACCCCATTGTGCTGGCCATTTCCCTTCCTATTGGGAAACATCAGCTGTTTAATTGCATGAAACTCATCTTTGGTGTACACTGGAGTCTTCTGGATTGCTTCATATCATGTTGTGAGACAGAGATTGTGCTCAGCATTCTTCCCATTTATTTCATGACCTTCTGAAGCAGTAGAAAACAAGATTTTTTTTTTTTAAATGATATTACTGGTCTTCTAAAGTGTTCTTACAAGTAAACAAAATAATAAACTGTAGCAAGTGGGAGAGTAAACAGTAAAAGCAGAATATAAACATACTGTATATAATGGAATAATAAACACAATGCTAAACATGCACTAAAGAGCTGATGAAATGCAGCATAAATGTTAAACATTACTTATTAGGTGGAACTTTTTACAAAACCAAGTAAAACATGATCTGAATTTTAAGGAGATTACAGTTCAGAACTAGAAATATTTAGGTATGGATGCGAAGAAAAAAGCAAGACTTCAGCTATTTTTACTTACAACCATTTTGCTTTCTCAGAATTGTTATTTAAACCCTGCTTTGGGATCTGTGATGCTAAGCTAGAAGTCCAAATGTTTAATTAGTCATGTCATAATGAGTTTTCACTGAAAAGATGAGAATATCTGTAGGTTTTCAAACTGTTGTGTTAAGATACTAGTCAGATCTTTTTAAAGAAAAGGCCATATCATTGATTCTTTTCTTTACAGAAAATGGCATACCTGTACTTAGCACAGACAACATTGCCACTGCATTGAGATAAGGCACAAAAAAATAATGTTACAGTGAGAATCAGTGAGAATGTACAGGGAAAAGATGTAGTAATGCTGCATTAGAAAAGAAGGATGGTATAAACTGTTCCTTGTGGTTCTCTATTTATTCTGTTGCATACCATCTTGCTCAGATAATCCAAACCCCATTGTTTACAGTGCTAGTAGTTGTAATATTTGTGCTGTCTCACAGCTTCCACATATTTATAGGCCTGGAAATCCTTTTTGCTCAGTGATGCAAAGTAAAGTTCCCAGGGCCTGCTAATCTTCAAATTCAAGGATGTATTTAGGGACTATCGCCTACATTAATAACAGAAGAAAAAGATAGTTTTAAACACTATCTGGAATCTGGCAGTAAGGCATGATTGTTCCAGGATTTGCTGTATCCCAGAGGAAAATTATTCTTTTGAGTGCCTTCATTTTATCAGGGAAGATTTAGTCCCTACCAGAGGGCACCCCAGACCTCTGGGATT
This sequence comes from Pterocles gutturalis, assembly GCF_000699245.1. Lineage (NCBI taxonomy): Eukaryota > Metazoa > Chordata > Aves > Pterocliformes > Pteroclidae > Pterocles > Pterocles gutturalis. The sequence goes on from NW_010098918.1 coordinate 1,497, forward strand.
AACAACAGGCAAGACTTGGACTAAGTGCTCCTTTTGCTCCTGTAGGAAACATGACGGCTGACCGCATGCCTTGCCATCACAGGGAGAAATCGTGAAGTTATTCATTCTCTGATGTGGTGGACATCTTCAGGCACTGTAAATCAGAGGTCCTAGGCATGATTAAGAGGCAGTTTGGGTGATGAAGCAGATCCTGTCTACTGTGAAAACACCTCAAAGAAGAAAGTTCTTTTTGCTCACTTGGTCCTTGGGCCTGATCCAATTTTAAAAAGAGACAAGGAGAAGCTTTTCAGTGGCTGCACTGGGAACAAGATTAGCCCTCTGATGTTTCCAGACCTTTCAATTTTTTCTCTTTCCTTTCAGCTCTTCTTTCCACCTTTGCTTTATTCTAGGCTGCATATAAAAGCAAATTTCAGGATGCTTCAACAAATGAGTCTTATAGCCACACAAAGCAAAGCTGACTCTAATGTTCATTTACCCTTACACATGAAAAGCTCCAATTATCATCAGCCAGCAATCTGCATTCATGAGGAATTTCAGGAGCTGAGGATTACACTGGTAGAAGGCGGACTTTTCCTTTCAAATCCACTGCACTATATTTCTGACCAATTGTTTAGCCTTTAATCGATTGACTTTTGATTTAATTGACATTGACTACAATTCTTTTTTTATTTGCTTTTTTGCAGCTCTAGCTAGTACACAACTGATTGTACTTAGAATGGGCCCAATCATTTGTTTCCCAGGGGAGAAAAGCCCTATCCAAAACCCTTAAGTTTTCTTTGCCTTTTCTCAGTGAGCATTTTGCTGGAGTTAGGAACACAGGGCCATTGGTTTTATGTGCAGAAGATCATTAATTTAATTTAAAAAATTGTAAATATCTGCCATTAGTGCTGCAGAAGCTTCTAGCTATGGATATGAGAATATTTCATATTTAAATTAGTTGTGAAAATGAGACTACTTAGTTTTAAGTATTAATCTATGACTAATACCTAAAAATTCTAAATGAAGAGAAAATACCATTCTGCTGTTATGTTGCTTAAGAGAGTAAGGTAAAGTTCAGTGTTGCTTATTGTTTTAATTTTAAAATATTGTAATTAGTTTTATCCTGACTTGGCAAATGCCTGAAGCAGCATTTGGCTGTAGCAAGGGAGTGTGTTGTGCATCTGTATCAGTGTCTTAGCATTAAAGCCCTTCCAACAAATATCTAAGCCTCTTGCACAGCATATTGAGGTTCTGCTGTTTGAGTCATACTTCGAGCTTTTTGTCAAGTATCTGCGGCTTTCAAAGCTGCTAAAGCTGAAAATTGATAACAGTAATATTGAGCTCTTGTATTTTTCGTCAAAAACATCTCTTCAGTTCATTGATAAAGAATGTGAGCCACTGAGAGGCTGAGTGACTTATCTGCCCAGTATCACATGAGAAGTCACTGGCACTGCCAGAGAGAAAAGAGGCTCAATTCACCTCTTCCAACCACAGAACTGCATTTACTCCTTGCTTCTGTAGTGATCCATCACTGTGTCCAATTTGCATCAGTATGGTAGAGAATCTTTGAAAACATAAATAAATGTTTGAAAACAGTGTTGGGAATTAATTCTGTGGCTTTGCCATACTTTTTTCCTGTGCTTCTCATTTTTGTTGGTAAGGTCAAAGATTATCTGCACGAAGCAAATATTGTCTTCTGGATTTTTTTCCCAGCTGTTTTGTTCATCTTGTGCAAGATACCTACCTTCTCTGCTTTTTGACTTCAAACTTTTCCATGGGAGCCAGTTAAGGAGTTGTCACCTTCCTTGCCTGACAGGATAAAATAGCAACTGATGTCCCCCAGTATGGTACCCCATCCAAAGTAATATCCTGCGGATTTTTCCTTTCTGTCAAGTTTAAAGGAGAGTAAAATTTGTGCTGATTTTGAGTTTTACAAAAGAAAGTATTGGAGATTATGGTTACACCTTCTTTCCAGCTTCTTTTTTTTCTCTCTGCTTCCCTTTTGTCTCCTAACTTGACATTCTTCCCTCTGAGGGTCTTGATCTCAGCATTTGTTTCTGTATGGGGAGGTTTTCCATGGCAGCATTTTAGTACAGATCTTGTATTTAACCAGCTGGTGTTATTGCTTCAGGTGCTTCTGAACAATACACCGTCAACATGTCAGAGTATTTGCTGTCAGTCCTGTCACCCCTGTGGCAGAGTGTTCAAGGAAGCCAGAAACTGTGCATCTTCTCTTGAGAGGGCAATAGTGACCAGGCGTAAAAGCATAGATGGGCATTTTATGGTCTTTTCAAGGGGCTTGTAAGAGCTCTCCACTGACTCTGAGGCTTCCATGAAACCCACTGCCAGCTTTTTGTACAAGATCTTTTTTAATACAGCAGAGACTTATGTATGGAGTTATATGATGAGTATATCCAGGCACTTCACTAATACATATGTGCTGTATGTTTGTATATTTTGAGTCGTGCAGCGCGGTGCTGCCCTGGTGCAGCACCGTCTTCTAGATCATCTGCTCGATGACCATGCCATCTAGCAGAGCATCCTGCAAGGTAGCCCGTCTCCTTGACTTTGCCAGCATCTTTGTGCTCCCTGCTGGAATGGATGTCATGTGGGGATATGCCAGCAACATACATGGAGGGGATTCAAGTTCCGTACAGAAACACTGGAAAAAGGAAAACCTTCTAAGTACACTCAAACTAAATATCTTTAAAAATAAGTGAAGAAAATTAATTTATTTATCTTGTAATGTATCAATTGAACTCGAGATCATTTTCTTGTAGTCTGTAAAAATAACAAAATGAAGTGTAATTTCTAAAGGACATATTATTTTGAAAATGGAAAGGTTTTTGTTTTTGGTTTTTTTTTGTTGTTGTTTTGTTTGTTTTTGTTCTTTTTTTGTTGTTTTTTTTTTTTGTATGGTCAAGTACTGGAAGTGTTCCAGATTATTTTTCTTTCCTCATTGAAAGATTTTTCTGACTTTGACCATAAGTCACAGGCTGCTCCAGTTGCCCTGAATTTCTATTTTTTATTTATGTATTTCTATATATTTATATATTTACTGTCCACTGTGCTTCTAAAGAAGAGAATGTTCAAGGTATGACAGGAGGAAACTATGGCATGACAGGAAGCAAAGTTGTTAGTGTTCTTATTTTTTTATTTTTAAAGAACTGTCTCCTAAAATACACTGTCTCACGTTCAGCAGAGGTTTCATTGTATTTTGGCAAAATCTCACTTTTCCAATTATACTGCCCTCTCTGGCAAAACCCCATTCTCAAAATATTTCCACATATCTGTAAATAGCACAAAAAAGATTGTTAATAGTGACCTTTTTGTACCTCCTTATCCCTTAATTCTAGCACAGAATCTGTGATTTTGAAGTTTTTACTGTTGAAACTATGTAAGTAAGGTGCCTATCTGCCCTAAATTTTCTGAGAAGTTTCTTTAGCTCAGTGTAAGTGTGTATTTCTGTTCCTCTCTCATATCATAGAATCTCATAACATAGAATTATAGAATGGTTTGGGCTGGAAGGGACCTTAGAGATCTCTAGTTCCAACGCCCCCTGCCATGGGCAGGGACACCCTCCACTAGACCAGGTTGCTCAAAGCCTCATCCAACCTGGCCTTGAACATCTCCAGGGATGGGGCATCCACAACTTCCCTGGGCAACCTGTTCCAGTGTCTCACCACCCTCACAGTAAATAATTTATTTCTAACACCTAATCTTCATCTGCCCTCTTCCAATTTCAATCAATTACACCTCAACCTGTCACTACATGCATTTGTAAAAAGTCCCTCCCCATATCTCCTGTATGCCCCCTTCAGGTACTGAAAGGCGGCTATAAGGTCCGCTCAGAGCCTTCTCCAGGCTGAACAACCCCAAGTCCTGATAGGGGAGGTGCTCCAGCCCTCTGATCACCTTCGTGGCCCTCCTCTGGACCCAAAATCCTTCCTTTCTTCATTTCAGTGAAGGGAGAATTGAGATTACAAATGAAAAAAACAAAAAAAAAGGGGGGGGTTTACTAGATAGAAAGTATTTTTATCATAAGAATCACTGTTGGTCAAAGCATAGGTAAGTGGAGCTGGGGAAGAAGCAGAGTTGGGATGGTGCAGTAGGCTTGAGTGAAGGAAATAAGAAATAGTGATTTGGAAAAATTTTCCTCTCATGACTCATGTGCCTCTTCTTCTTGTCATTCTTCTCTCCCACAGGTTGTTGACATAGTCCCGAGGAGCTGATGAGCTGTTAATAGTGCTTGCTTTTTTTTTTTTTTTTTTTTTTTCATGAAAATGTGTCTTAGTAGAGATGGGGAGAACAGTAATACTGAAAATGTGTTGGGCAAGTAGAATTCTGAACAGAATGAACTTTAAAATCTTTCTCCAAAACACTGATAAATGAGTTCCTTAAAATGCAGTATTGTGAGAGATCGGGTAGTATATTCTTCATTTTCACTACACATCTAGCATGGAGCAAGATTTACTTCATTTGCTATTTTTCCCAAAGAGTCACTGATAAAATTGAATTTTGTATGCTATCTTTCATTGTAAAACATTCAAACAATCTTTCCTGCCAGCAGTCTCAGAAACAGATGAATTGAGTGTCTCCTTCCACTGTCCTTCCTTTATTCCTGACTTAAGAGGTCCACTAATATGGAAATTGCACTTAGTTTTCATTTTCTGAATTAAGTGGCTCTTGGAGGTTTTTTTTGACAAACTCTTCTAGGCCGTGTTTAGGCAATACACTAATTCAGATGTCATATCCCAAAGTATGCCAGTATGCCTAAACAGAAATACTCACAAGGGTGGTTAGGCATGTCACCAATGTTTTTTCAGGATCAAGCCTCAGTCCTGGCCAACGTCAGTCAGCTCCCCATTGCTTCCCCAGTAAGCTGACGGGTTGTCTTTGCTGCCTGGAGTTACTGCGGTGAAAGAAAGAGAAGCGGTGGGTGAGGCTTCTGCACATTTCCTTCACCATCAAATACCTTAACTGAATATCTCTCTCTATACTTGGGGTTTCCACTCAGTAGACTTAAATGCTTACTGGACAACAGCTGCTTTGTCAAGTTATAAGAAAGCTGGAAGTGCTCACTTGAAGGTGCTGCTAGTGCTCTTGGGGTCTGCGTGGTCTATCCATCACCATCCAGAACGTGGGCAAAGCTGGATTTTTCTTCCTGGTTTTAATTCTTGGCAAAATCTACCCTGCCTTCAGGCCAACTGAATTATGTATATACACTTATTTTTTCCCCATGGAAATCAGTTTTCATAATTTTAGACAAATATCCAAACCTAGCAGGAGCTGCATCACTGAAAACAATGCAAAAGACCAAGGGAGAAGTCACTGTAGGATCAAAACACTTAATCTGACTTCATTAGATGGATGATCTTTAAGTAAAAAGTAGAAAAATGAGCAAGTCTGTGTAGAGATACTCCAATTTGATTTTAAGAGCTGCCAATGGGTTTTATTTTAGCTTAAATAACTGCCTGATGGTCTGAGAACTAAAAATAGGCTGAAATGAGAAAAACTGCGAATTATGGCAAATGCATCTGCTTTGGTATAAATCTGTGTGTGGATCCATTTGCTTCCCGGTCAGAGTGTATAAAATCAATTGACTGAAAGTCAATAACAAACTGCCAGGGTGAATGTTTTTTGTTTTTACCTTGTGTCTTGGAAGCTTATGCAAGCTATTACTCTGTTCCTTCTGATAGTCCATCTGGAATAAGCCTTCTATACTTAGCACCTTAAAAAGCACTATTTTTATCTTATGTCTCAAAATAGATTGCACAACCTGGAATTTCAGAGTGCTAAAAGTCATTTTAGTTCTTCAC
>NW_010098918.1:7325-14923 GCF_000699245.1 Pterocles gutturalis
AGCAGTCTTCAAGAAATATGATTGAGTTTGTCTGGAGAGCTGTACAATTTGATGTTGCCGTTGAACCTCTGCGTTTTCAAACTGATTTTTTTATTCTTTGATGTAAGGCAGTGCTCTACAGACCTGAAGTCTGTGTAGTTAAATGCTGCTTCATTGTCCTTACATATTTCTACATACATAAGAGAATTTGACTGCAGACTTCGAAACTATTAATGCTACATTGTTGTGTACGATGTACAGGTTATAGCGTGGGCTGTTATTTTGTATTTGAGGTTAAACTTTGGGTTTGTATCTTCTAATTGTCAATTCCTATTCTGGAATTTAAGCCACTAATTTTATGTGCATTCAAATGTTGTCATAATTTAATTTTCTCCACAGCTTTCATGTTCTCAAAAAGAACAATTTGACAATTTGATATGTTTATTTCTTGAATTCAGTTTGTGTTGATGAATGCTCTGCCATGCCCCTTAGAGTTTTGTTGCAAAGTAAATAAAAAAGTAAATTCTTAAAAAAAACCCACAAACCCTAGTTTTGTATTTCACAAAGAGATGGAACTACTTCTTTCTATTAGCTGTGTCTTCTTCATGTTTTCAACTATCACTGGTGGATGGTGGAAATATTGCTGGAAAAAATGGAGTATATTGAAATTTGAAATGCAGATTACATACAGGATGAAGAAAGAGTTCTGATAGCAAAGCTATTTCCTGAGTTTATGCACAAGTCTGTGTATCATTTCTGGAGGACTTACCATCCGTAACTAAACATCAGATATAACTTAAAAGAAGTTAAATAACTGTGGAGCAGAATTTATTTTTTTTTTTTAAATTCGGATACAATCTCCTTGACTTCATCTGCTCAAATATAAAAGACATATATTTCTCTGAAAGTCTTTTCCTGCCCATTACTTAACCCTGTCAATTTTTCCAGTCTGTTTTGGTGGTTTTGTTTTCTCTTGACCAGGTGAAAATACTGCTGTGGCTGCACTGATATTGCTTCTTGTGTTACAGTTAACTTTGGCTGACAGAGCTTATGCTGCAGCAAAACAATTCCTCCTCTCTCTTCCAACTGAATAGTTGTATCCTAAAATAGATGACACTGACATAAATTGATAATCTGCTATGGCTCATTAAGTATTTCCATTTTGTAATTATGCCAAGAGCACTAAGTAAGATACCTTCCATGAGAGAGGGTGGCTCTCCTGCTGGAGGTTTCAACAACAGACTGAATGACTTCTGATGAAGCACTTTGTTAGCTGTGCCCAGCAAAGAAATGGATATACTAACACATCCCACAAACAACTATTTTCCTAGCTGAATTACATAGCCACCACAGGGTGCTTATGCACTTCCCAAACTCACAGTCTTATCTTCAGATCTGGGGAAGGGGTGGTGGTAGAAATGATGTACATTTAAGTTTTCTTTAAAAAACTTGTCTGTCAATAAAGTTTTTTTGCTATAGATTTACTGGGAAGGGACTTCAGCAGCTGCACAGGTAGGCGTGTGGGTGAAAACAAGAAGGTGAATATATGCATTGAGGTATTGTATATATAATTGAAGCAAGTGTCTCAGCTACAACTAAGCTGACAAGAGATGGATGTGACAGTACCAAAAGATTCCAAGAATTCATCTAGTTTTACTGGATTGTTTTTGCCAACTTTTTAAGCAAAAGATCAAGTCTTTAAATCACAACAATTGAGTATTTCTAAAAAAATTCCTTGACTGCATTTAAAAAAGCCCATTTAATATATTCCAGATGAAAGAGGGGGCCATATTAATTAGAAACAGGAAATTAACACATTTTCTGAGTCCACGGTGAGACCTGTGGTTTCTGCTATCACCAAAATCTTGCAGTAGTAAATTTCCTTTTAATTCCCTGCAGTTTTATCTATAATTCATATGCATTGGTCTCTCAGTCTAATTTATCCATCTGAGTATCCTTTTAAGAGTTAAATGCTACTTTCTACTTATGGGCATTTGCTCATTGGATGTGTCTTTAACTTAAACAACTAGGATATATGCAAAATAAGCTCACCTGCACTGGAAGAACAAAGGAGAAAAGAGGACTGGGTTTAGGGGTTAGATTTCCCAGTTGTTTCAATACAAAGCTGTAGGCTGATCTCACTACTTGCTCTATCCAACGTCAACAAGGCAGAGCATCACAAGCAACACAGTGACTGCGCTACAGCAGGGCCCCTGGAGATAAGTGGAATTGAAATATTCCAAAAACCTGAATACAGTGGCAATTGATTCTGTTTCCAAAGCTGCCTTTGTTCCTCCAGGCCCTGCTTAGACAGGAGGTGTTCTTTCCTTAGCTGTTCAGAGCGTAAGGGCGGCTGTCCTTGGCCTATGACCAGACTGTCACAGTGAAGTTAAAATGTGCTACTGCTGATGCTACAGTTCTCTAAGCCCATTTCTTTCCTTGTTCCATTTTGTTCCATTCATCCAGGATCCATCCCCATGCCTCTGTTTTTTGTGCATCTTGCTGTCACTTGGTCTGGTACGCTTTGTTTATTTTATCATAGCCTCGTACTGGCTACTACGAAGAAAATTAACTCTGTCCCAGCTGAAACCAGGATATTCTTGGCACAAATTAAAATGACTCTGCTGCTGTCTCCAAGCTGACCTACATGATTATTTATTTCAGATATCAATAAATATTGCTCTAAGTAACCTTATGAAGAGTCGCTCTGTGATTTAATGTCTTGGTGAAAAGATAAGAAGTGTTATTGTCTTTGTACTGCCCATTGTCCTGCCTTACCACTTGCACTGATTATATACAAAAGCTTGTTGTGTACTTGGTAGCTTTTATAGCCAAGACTCAGCCAACAAGGTTGGAAGCATTCCAGGATGGGTCACTTGTTTAGGGATACTTCAGCACTGGATTGTGTTTTGTTGTGTTGATATGAATGGGCTTGCTCTGAAGTAATTCTGTGCAATCCATTTACTTCATGTAGCTTGCAGAAGTATAGGCAGAGGTGAAGCATTGTCCAAAGCAATATCCACACAGTCCCATTACTTTCGTAATGTCTGTACAGTTGTGATGAGGGCTTCTGGAGTAAACTTGTGACTTGATTTTGTATCCCTGACGTTAAGAGAGTTCAATATTTCCTTCTGCCACAGTGCAGTGATTAAACTGCAGGTGAGGAGTGGTAGTGACCTGGTATGAATGCACTTTGGCATGAGCCACATGAACTTTGAGATGGGGTAAGCAATGCGGCTTATGAAAGGCAGATTAATTCCCAGAGATAATGCTAGTAGCACTAAAATATTTTTAAAAGACCTGCAAGCATTTAATATATTTCCTCAGTATACAAAATACTATCAGTGAATTATGACGAACAGTTGTTTTGTGAAGAGAGTTCTTATTGCCATAGATACGGAGCCACTTATTTGCTTTTGAATATGGCTTTTACTTACTTTTGAGTAAGTTACTTCAAATAACTTTGGAAACTAAAATCTTAGATTTCTCGTTCAGAATAATAAGAAAAGGAATTTTTTTTTTTACATTTTAGATTTCATTTAATAACTAGTCCATTGACTTTAGCAAAGTCAGAGCATTGATCTTAGATGTAGGACTATTCAGACAGTGAAATTTTTTTAACATCTTTTTTTTAACATCTTTGTTCATCAGCTAACATTAATTTAATTTAACATCTTTTTTGGCAACATGGACAGTGGGTTCGAATGCACCCTCATCAAGTTTGCCGACGATACCAAGCTGTGTGGTGTGGTCCATATGCTGGAGGGAATGGATGCCATCCAGAGGGACCCTGACAGGCTAGAGAGGTGGGGCTGTGCAAACCTCATGAAGTTCATCAAGGCCAAGTCCAAAGTCCTGCACATGGGTCAAGGCAATCCCAAGCACAAATACAGGCTGGGCAGGGATTGGCTTGGGTGCAGCCCTGAGGAGAAGGATTTGGGGGCATCGGTAGATGAAAAACTGTGAACATGAGCCAGCAGTATGCATTGACAGCCTACAAGGCCAATTGGATGCTGGGCTACATCAAGAGAAGTGTGGTCAGCAGGTTGAGGAGGTGGTGCTTCCCCTCTACTCTGCTCTTTTGAGATCCCACCTGGGGTACTGCAACCAACTCTGGGCCCCTCAGCGCAAGGAAGTTGAGCTGTTGGAGCGGGTCCAGAGGAGGACCGCAAAGATGATCAAGAGGGCTGGAACACCTCCTGTGTGAGGACAGGCTGAGAGAGTTGGGGTTGTTCAGTCTGGAGAAGAGAAGGCTCTGAGGAGACCTTATAGTGGCCTTCCAGTACCTAAAGGTGGCACAGGAAAGCTGGGGAGGGGCTTTTTACAAGGGCATGCAGTGAAAGGATGAGGGGTAATGGATTTAAACTGGAAGAGGGCATATTATAGAGTAGATATTAGGAAGAATTTCTTTACTGGGAGGGTGGTGAGACACTGGAACAGGCTGCCCAGAGAAGTTGTGGCTGCTCCATCCCTGTAAGTGCTCAAGGCCAAGTTGCATGAGGCTTTGAGCAACCTGGTCTAGTGGGAGGTGTCCCCGTCATTGGAACTAGATAATCTCTAAGGTCCCTTCCAACCCAAACCGTTCTGTGATTCTATGATTCTATCATTTTCCAAATTACAACTAGATTAACAAAATTGGTTTTACGGTGAATAGCAGGTGTCATCAATGCCTGGAGAATGCTTCAGACTCTGTTCTGTCCAGGATTAGATTTTAGCTTGTCTGATCCTCTCCTTGATAAATATCTCCTAATTATATTGCAAACAAGTCAGTGGTCTAATTTGATAGATGCTTTTCCACTGGAGGTTACAGTTTTCATAAGTGACTTCAGAGGCTTTCTTACGAAGAGTTTTACCTTTTTTGTGTCAACTATTTAACACTGTGTGCCTTCACATTAACAAGAATGCATATTTTAATTTCAGTGGGGCAGAAACCTGTACAACATTTGACAAACCCTTGTTGGTTTAATGCAGGGTGTACATACATCTGACCCAATGTACATTACAAGGAGGTGAAAATATTTGATAACATTAATAGATGTAGCACTCGGTCCCTAGTAATCTCCTTTGCTATTTATTAATCCTCATTGTCAATATACCATCTACAATCTGAGTGACTCACTCATCCAAACTGCAATTTTCTTCCAGTCCCAGAACTCCATCTGATGGTAGTGGGCATAGCCCATGGGGCCATTACAATTTATAGCCATAGACTGTGTTTGGATAAAGCATGCTCTAAAAGAGGAGACACAAGCAAAACTGGGAAAAGAATGTACAGTTTTTTCTAAAGAAAAGAAAAACCCTCCCAGTGAGAGAGGTCTTTTATTTTATCAGTCCTGTCTGAAAAACAACCCTTAGCCTTATCCCAGGAACTATGTCTAGTCTGTAGTGCCCACATGTCCGATGGTGTCTCCGTAGTCACAGCTGTTTCAAGAATTCAAATTTATCAGGGCAATTATGAGGTAAACTTTTACACTGAAGTGCAAAGTCAGAAAGTCCCCGACATCTTAGGGATGGATTACCCAATCTATTGAGATATGGTTATGTGGGTCATTATCTCTAATATTATGTACTTCCTTGTTTTACCATACAATCCTTGAAGATTTTTTTTAATGTCAGAAATAAAGGCTTAAGGTAGTCCAGGGATTACTACTTCACATCTCTCTGCTTGTGGGCAATAGAAAGCAAATTTGTTATTTTTAATTAAACAACTGAAGCTATTTTATTTACCTTCTGTGGTTCATTAATAGGAACTTGTTTGGTCTCAGTAATTTTCTCTTGCCACAGTGCAGCAAAATACACACAGCTTCACTACAGATGAAAGGAATCTCCAGAAAAGTAACAGAAAGCTCAAACAGGAAGCTGAATTTGACATTTTAGAAGCAGTCTTGTGTCTGTTCCATCCACGTCGCTTTATTAAAGAACTGAATGTACCATCTGGGAAGGACAGAATGGGACACACTTTACAGTACAGTACAGTAATACGTCTTTCAGCGTCACTCCACGCAAGCGTCTGGTGCTTGACATGAAATCCAATTGCTATCATATAGCTAAAGGACACTATACTCTTCCATGGTCCTCTTATTTACCTGAAAATACTGAAGTAAAGGACAAGGCTACTCTACTGTATTTTTATACTATTTTATTTGTGGAGTAATCTGTAGATTTCTGTTGGGTTAAGGTCTTTGCAGAGGAAGTGCTCCTAGACTACATTGTGGTAGGGTTTATGCCAGGAATAATGTGTGCTACTGAGAGGACTTCTCTGATGCTCTGTGAACAGGTATAAAATAATGACTTGATATTTTATAGGTGCTTCAATGTGTTTTTGTATGTGTGTTCATACCACTTGTTAACTTGTTAACATTTTGTTCAGTTGCAATACCTGAATGAATTTGTATCCATATCTTCTGCAAAGTACTAAGTGAAACTGAACCAGTGAAGATCCAGCTGAGAATTGTTTTTAAGATGCTTAGTCAGAAAGCTTCTTGGGTGCCAGCTGTGTGTTTGTTTTGCGACTGGATGATCGCAGCAATCTGTAACAACCTAGTTAGCTATTTTAATTCTTTTCAACTCATCAGTGACCACAGTTTCTGTCTGATTCGTGTGGTGGCCCATACAAAATCTTTCAACAGTCTCAATTCACTGGCAGACTGCAATTTACATTACAGAAACCAAGACAAAATTACCAGACACTAATGGGTCTCATTTTGGCAGACTGCAGGAATCTGTATTACAAAATCTGAGTAACTTTTCTAGGTCCCAGAAGGGCAGCAGATGAATGAACCATACTGGTAAAACAAGGAGCTCAAATTGCTGCTTCATAAACTGTTGCTGCTGTGTGGAAGTATGGAGAATCCTCTCTTCAGGACAGGCAGTCTTCTTCAGGAACCAAAAATATTCCTAAATTAAGGGAAGAGAAGCCTATTGCTAGGCAGAAATGCTTTACACAGCTCATCTGTGCTCTGTGTTGGGATATCCTCATCATCCAAAAGAAAGATAACCCTATCTTGAGATTCTATCTTAGAGAGAGAAAGGACGTGTTAGGAGGCAGTAGAAGCACTCCAGGACAGACAGTATCTTTTTGCCCTATGCTGTGTGGAGCACAGCACATGGTTGAGCAGTTCTGAGCACCATTGCAAAGATTAGTTTTTCTAAGACATACAGATATCATCATAGATATTGGATGGGAAGATAATGTAATATCTTTCTAAAAGAGACTGACTAAAACTTGGAGAAGCTTTCTTGCTCTAAGGAGTCTGTTATGGTTTTGTGTGGGGGGTTTTGTCTGGTAGCAGGGAGGGGCGTAATGGCTCCTTAAGCAACTGCTAAGAGTTCCCCTAGCTTCCAGTCTGCTGCGGTCGGCAAGGGAGGGGTTACAGTGGTGGCTCCTCTTTTAAATGACTCTTAACGAGTCACTACCCCTCCCCCCCAAGCATTTGGTGAAGAGGGGGCAGTCCGGGAAGGGACACCACCATCACATGGCCTTTTTGTAACTCAGGATGCACCCGCCCCAGGCCAGGGCTGAGCCAATCGGCGCCTCTGCGAATAACATATTTAAGGGGGGGGCACAGAACAGTGGGTTGGCGTGGCCCCAAACAGGGCATGGCTCGGGCGGGCAGTCC
>NW_010098918.1:15150-19354 GCF_000699245.1 Pterocles gutturalis
ACGTAGCTGTTGAGGACCCCACGCTGAAACTAGAAGTCCCATGACAGAGTCGGGGGAGTCGCCGGGGGACTGAAGACCCGTTGGAAACTCCACGTGGTGGCTTAAAAAGACTGTGAGGAGGAAAGAGCGGCAGACTGGCTGCAGCCCCCCCGCTCCCTGGCCCCCTGTGTGCCGCCGAGGGGGAGAAGGTACAGAACAAAGCCTTTGGGCTTTGGGAAGAAGGGAGGGGTAGGGGAGAAGTGCCTTTTTGTAAGATGTGGTTTCTCTCTTTCAATATCTTGCTTCTTGTTGTAAATAGTTAATAAATTCAGTTGTTTTCCTGTTCTTCACGAGCCGTGTCAGTCTCTTGCCCGTGACCCTAAGTGGTGAGTGAAACCCTCCCTGTCCCTGCCTCAGCCCACCAGGTGTTTTAGCAAAGAACCGTCCCCGTGGTTTTATAAACCATGACAGGAGTCTTATCTAGATTTCCATTAATCTAAGAGCACAGGAGAAGCTCTCTGTGTCATCTCAATTTCTTTGCATACCTTTGTTTATTTAGAAATACCCTACTGTGATAAAACTCCTAATTTACAGCTTGTAGTTTTGGGGACAACAGGAGACTTAGAGAGGTGATAATAATAAAAGTCAATAAAATGATCAATTTTAAAAGGGGAAAAATACAGCATAAAATGATAAATTTTAAAAGGGGAAAAATACAGCAACAACAAAAGAAAAAGAGGCTCTAGCTGGATCTCCTGGCCTGTTGTCTAAATCAAATCTTGTTCTTGCCTTTTAAAAGACCACGTTTCATTGGAAGTTGTCAGTGACAAGGCATGGGAGACACCTGTGACTGTGACATGCCTCAAATCTCTGAGTATAGTCCTGGAAGCAAAGACGTGTAAAACTTTCCGTGCAATGAAATCAGACTCTGGTCTGATTGCATGAACGTCTTGTGCAGTTTGGTTTCTCTAGGATCCAGATGAAACTTACAGCTTTGGAAATGTCAGGAACCTCTCTTCCGTGTCTGTGAAATGTGAGATTACATTTTATAGAGGAAAGTTGTGGCTGTGAAACCAGAGAAATTACTTTAGAATTGGAATGTATTTATTTTAATTTTTCAGATAACATCCCTATCCTGTCCCACTTGGGTGCCCAAGCAGGTCAGGGGAAGCAAGCTAAGAATTTTATGCTCACATCTTTCAGTAGAATTAATTGAATTAAAAAGGATTGATTTGATTAAAGTACTGAGCGTGACTCATTAGGAAGTGTGTCTCTTGCAGCTATGCTCATGATCATAAGCAATAAATTTATTGCAGTTCACAGTTTTCATCAGTGACGTCAGATGCAATAGCTGACTGTGAGCCTGCTCCTAGCCCAGTGCAATAACAAGGTAAAGCAGGTGTATTGGAAACAGCTTCACATTGGTTTTGGTCACCTCCATTTGGAGGGTATCAAAAGTCTGTTACACTTCCATGCCTCCTTTCACATCACTTTAATTTGTATTTGTGGCAGACCAGAAACACCTACTTTCTCACTGTGGTCCCACCTAATGTGTAATAACTTCTTGGGAACAAACTCCACACTTAAGCCATGTCAACCTTCTGTTTGCTGACTACAAGTGAATAAAATCTTGAATCTGAGGAGGAACTGAATCAAATCCAGAGCTGAAACCTAGCATTCTTTCTGTAAAGATTCAAAACTCAAACCCTGAAACTTAAAGAGGTATTTACACGGTAGACATATTTAGGAAGAATGTAGCCATTACTGCTGTTGGTCAATAAATCAAATTTATGGATCCTGATATAACCAAACTCAGTTGTGTTTGGAGGTGGATCCAGTTCTTATATTTGTACCTTCTCTAATACTGCTTCTGTTGTCACTTTTGCATCAACAGCCGGTGTATGAGTACCGAATATTCACCATAAAGAAACTCTTAGGCAGATTTTAGTAGCTTTTCTAGAATCTAATGCCGGTTGAAGTCATCTCATAAGCACTGGATGAAAACTAGTCTAACTAGTCAAAAACTGTGCTGACCGGTACTTTGTATCAGTATATTTGCTGTGTGTCAGGAACTTGGATCTTGGCTTTGATAGGAACAGATGAACTGTTGCTGTGTAAACTTCCTCAGACCACTACTTGTTACAGGTTGTAGATGTCCACTGTGATACATCTATGGCACTTAAGGTGAAGGCTGTGAGTATTCTCAATGTGGTTTGTAAGAAAGTTAAAGGGGATGAAAAATCAAAAGATGTTTCTAAAACTTTTCTGACAGCTTCTTGAATCTCCCAAAACTGTACGGGACAAGAGTACATTAGGTTCCTCCCATATGACAAATACATTTGCTAAGACATCGCTGACCACAGATGCCCAGAGTCAGTTCAAGGCCTGCCAGTAGACTAGGCAAAATGGATTTTACTATTTCTGTTGCGAGTCTTCTCCTCTTATGCAACAAATTCAGTTTTTCAGCTGTGGAATTCGCTTTGCAGGTCTCCTTTTACTACACATAAGGTGGTGACACAAGCAAGTGGAGGTGCATGCAGTGAACCTCTTCCATTATGTCCCAGCAGGTCTGCTGCTGAAAGACTTTCTAAAAGAATAGCACTGGAGACAAAAGTCCTGGCTTCTTCATGGTGAGAGGAATTCATACCTCAGTCTTTGCCCTGTCTCTGCACCCATGAAGACACCTTTGTGGGATATCTACGTGATCCCCTTTGGCAAAGGACCAGCCTGAGAGCAGAAGGATAGGGCAGTGTGTTTCTGGAGCAGGAGCAGAGTGCATGTCTCTAATGCACAGTTATTGCCCCCCTCCTAAGGCTGTCACCCTCACAGGTCCTGTCATTTGCATCTTTCACTGTGTTACCTTACAATGCAGCACTAGAGGATTAGCCCAGGCTGAGACAGGGCACTCTCTATGGCTTCTTGAAATGTGCAAGCCTCACCTCTTTCCATGCTTTGTTCTCTTCCTATTCCCCTGGCATCCACTGTTGTTGAATTAGGGATGTGAAAAGGTTACATCCCGGTCTGGCTCCTGTAGCACCTCTTTATGGACCTGTTGTGCACAGCCATGCCTGATCTATTTGTGAACTTGCTGATACTGTCAGTCTCCATCAGCTCCTCCAGCTGCAAGTTTCAGAAGATGTCAAAAAACCCAAATGTCCTTGAAGTTCTGTCTGCCAGGCTGGGGAGTCCAGCTCCTCTCTCCCACAGGTTTTCTGTCTTTGGGGTAGAGAGGCCACAGAGGCAGTAAAATTTCTTCTGCTCCTTTTTTTCCCAACCTTTCCAAGAAGGGGAAAGGAAAGTGCTACACTGAGCGGGCTCAAGAGAAGGAGTGAAATCAGGGGTGTCTTTTACTTGGAGACTATTTAGCTATTCAAGTCAGTTTTGCTTGTGCTTAAAGTTAACATTGCAAGCTTTTATTATTTGAGGCAGTTAATATTTACAATCACTTCTTGGAGGAATCTGTTTTTAAAACTCCAAGATTCATTTAGCAGGTGTTGGTATGGAAAAATAATTGCACTCCTACATGAGCTACATTGCCTCACCTGAGTAGACAAGTAAGTCACTTTTCTGTGGAGTGCATTACTCTGTGCTGTGTGCAAGAAATTCCTACTTTAGTGCTATCGCTGGAAAAGTTCTTCGCAAGGTCAAAGGCAAAAGTGTATCTAGCACAGGCAAGGCTAATAATTAGTAATTTCTTACTTCAGTAGTCAGTAATGTGTTGTTAGAAATCATTGATTTGGAATGAATTTTTTTTCAAAGCCTGTCATCTGACTGTTGAAATTTACTTTTTTTTCTGTAAAATTCTCTGAGATAAAAGAAGTGCATATTAAAAAAAAGTACATGCCTGTGCAGAGATCCAAACAACAGCTAAATACACTTAAAGGAAACAGTAACTCCTTCACAGTCCAGGAATTATTTACTATTTTGCTAAACCAACATTGCATATCTCAAGCAGTTTCCTCTTCAGTGACCCCCTCTCGCACCCGTTAAACTTAATGGAAAAATACCCACTTCAATCAATGAGAGTAGGATCATGAGCACAGTGTGCAGAGAACCCTGTAAATAAATAAACCTGCCATCCCAATTCAGTCCTAGGTTCCAAGCATCTAGCTTTAGGAGACATTTAGTTTTGCTTGGGGCAATATGGTGAGTCTAGCAACTTTCAATCTCTTTTTCTCTTCACTCTGTGATAACATTGCACAGAATCACAGAATCACAGAATCAC
>NW_010098919.1:0-18820 GCF_000699245.1 Pterocles gutturalis
TTTACCCCTTTAATTCTCTCCCCCATACTTGGGGCGGGGGACGGGGGGGAGGTGGTGAGAGAACAGGGTTGTTTGGGGTTGGCTCCCAGCCATTATTAAAACACAAAAGACAGTTTTGGCCAAGTGCCAAAATATACACTGCTGTTTATATGGACATAACCTCCTCCAGGTCCCTTGCATAAACTGAATCTAGAGAATGAAGCAGAGAGAGAATATATCTGATGTTCCTGAGTGATATATAACATTACTTCAAATGCACACACTACCAAGTTTTATCTATCTTAAAAGATATCAACATAGATAATTTTGGTGAACCAGACCAGTGTTTTGGTGGTTTTTAGATGACTGTTCATCTAGATACTTATCTTAATGTTAATAGCTCAGTGTACACATACAAAGCTTTGGCAAAACATGATCGAAATACACAAAATAAAATTTGTCATAGTGACAAATAATAAGGATACTACTCTATCAGTGAGAATGGGAAGGAGACCACTATTATTTTTCCAACAAATCAAGAATTCAGTCACTAAGAGGGGAAAAAAAAAAAAACAAAACCCGCCACAGATTCATTGTGCTCAGCTTGGAAATTCTGCTGCGGTAAGAGGAAAAGGAGATGAGATGATGAAAATCTAAAAGATCTTGATTAGGAGATATTACGGTGAGAAGAGGAAAACTGAAGAAAGGGCGGTTAATGGAAAGTGGGTGTCACCTGCACATGCTTTGAACACCCATGTTGGCTCCACAACTGTAAGAAAAATACTCATGCTTAAGTTTGCTCATGTTTTAATAATCAAAATAATCTGTTTAAACTAATAAAACCTGTTGAGGCTAAACTGCATTATGTAGCCAGACTGATGTATCTGTGCAACACTCCATCTTATCATATGAGTTGCTGTATCACGTAGGGCATTACTAACTCATGGACATTTGACTCTTACACTGTTTTGTGCTTTACACATTCTTTAGACTCAAGAGCCACATATAGCACAGTATGTGGGTGAGGAAATCCATTCTAGCCACTCTTGTAACTCCTTTATCATTCTTTTTCAAAATGCCATTAAGATATAGTCTGCTGATGGCTATAAAAATGAGAAATCTGAAAATGACTGTATGTGTTATGTCTTGAAGCTATACTAAAATTCATTAAAATTATCCAATAAAGTATGGAGCTAATCACTAGTTTCAGGCATGATATATTAGTGCAATGCTCTGTCATCACAAGAATCTTTGTTCTTTTTATAATCTGTCCCTGTGAAGATTTTACATTAGCTGCAAAATTGGTTGTCTCAATGACAGGTAGTCTCTTCTTTAAGGACAGGAAATTTTTGCCTTTAAAACATACTCGCCTAACAAAGATTCTGCAGGGAACATATGTACACTGGGCTATCTATAGCCATGAGGAAAGTCCAAGCACAATCAATCTAAAAATTAATAATAAAAATATGTTGGCAATTAGTGTTTAGATTATAAGAAAATCCTTATCTTTACTCAAGGTATTATGTTCTTGCCTAAAATGTTATCATTTGTTGGGTCATGAGCTCATGCTTTTTCTATTAATATCTTTACATTAATCTGAGGAAGAATACACGTACATAAACACTGTAAAAAATATAAATCAGAATAAAACGTAATTCATCTGTGAGTAAAACTCTGAAATAACCAAGAGTTCTATAAGTATTTTTTTTTCTTTTTATATTTTCACTGTCTAAGAACTAGATGTATCCAAGTTCAATTAATTCTACACTAGAGAATCAATTGGCTTGCATACAGGAGGTCTGGAAGAACACTGACTGTGGAAATACTTCAGCAGTGTTTTCAAAGTATTCCCTTTCTGAAGGCCAGCTAACGCTGTGTACTTTGGGGGAGGGAAAAAACAGAAAGACTTAGTGCCAGAAAGCCAAACCTTCATTGCCAGAGGAAAAATAAATAGTCCAATAGACTTAAATGTAATAATCTGTATTTATTAACACAGACCCCAAGTGTCCTAGCATTAGCATCTTAAAGCATGGCATATATTGGTCCACAAAAGTCAGACAGTTGTGATTATTTCCAAATTATGAAATACCTGTATGTGTTTTAGGTAGCTAATCTACATGAAAAGCAACACTAAATACTTAGTACTGTATTATTTTACCAAGAGTGATCTCAAGATAGGTTCATTATTCCAAGAAAGAATATAATTTTTTTTTTAAATAGGG
The DNA here is from genome assembly GCF_000699245.1 of Pterocles gutturalis. Taxonomy (NCBI): domain Eukaryota; kingdom Metazoa; phylum Chordata; class Aves; order Pterocliformes; family Pteroclidae; genus Pterocles; species Pterocles gutturalis. The sequence continues at coordinate 2,202 of NW_010098919.1, forward strand.
ACGTTATTTATTATAAATGTTAAAACTCTAAATGGATTTTATCACTGGGTACGAAAGACAAGCATGTACCTGGCACCACCCAATAGAGTACTTCTAAAAAAAAATAACTTCACCATATCCATTTTTACTGGGATATTGCTTTCCTTTGAAATTATTTTAAATTTTTGTAGCGTGACATACAGCTTCACAGCACACACAAGTCAGAGAAGCCAACATGCTGATGTTAGAATTTCCCCCAAATTGATCATGTCCGCTCAGTATACTTTGTGACAAAATCATAGACACTGATGCAGAGACTACTGAAAATTAATGGAGGAATAGTTTAGACTACTAACACACTTCAAAGTCATCCAAATTTACTGACTAGAAAGCTGAGAAATAATATAGATTGTTCTGTTAATTCTCCTGTATTTGAATATGATTAAGAAAGTAATAAGCACATCAGAATGCATGAAGAATGACAAGAAAAATTACACACAAAATGTCATAATGTCGCACTTAGAGATCATGGATACAACCCTCTCTGGAATCTGCTATGCAATATTTATCACCTCCACTGAAATACCCCAGAGTTAGAAGAAGTCCAGAAAGGACAAATTAGAAGTTTAATTATAACATCTGTAGAACTCGCAGGTAGTTTAGAATCAAAGAATATTCAACAACAGAATTTGACATTAATGTGGATAACAAAAATATCCAGTCTTAAAAGTTTAAAAGAGACAGCTACGAAGTTCTGGTGACTGGTTTTGGCATCAAAACTGCATTTGAGGCTACCTTACACTTTATAGCAAAAATACAGAGAAGATATCCAAATAATGCTTACTTGGTGTAACTCTCACTTAACACGAAACATAAGCAATCATCACTCCAGTCAAGTTATTAAGCATCAAAACCAGAATCAGTTCTTCCTTGTCTTAGTCTTTGATAGTATAAAACAATTGACGGGAAAAAGCTATAAATCTGTAAATTGCAGAATAAGTAAATGATTTATTTAAAAAAAAAAGTTAATGTCAAGTATCCTATTAATCTACATAAATAGAAATGGTAGGCAAGGACAGATCTAGTTTTGCCAGGCCATATATACACACCATCTACTAAAACAGATTCTTCTGCTTGTGGACCTGAAATAGCTTTGTCTCTGCTCACGGATTCTTGAGCAAATATACTGGAGTTTTCTCTTACTAAAATGAGGTTTTCCAAATGCAAGAAGTAAGGTTGCTTTTTCTCTGTCACTATTCAGACATGTAAGAGTACTTAACAACCTGGCATTTAATCACTTGGAACACAGCTGGGGCAGATAATGCCTCTGATACTGGCCTTATCTGCTCTCTGCATTTATTCTCTCAAGCATCACTGATACCTTTCATGAGATTTGGATACCAAAAGGACTCATTGTCAACATATATACACATTTTATACATATGAGTATACACACACATATTGAGAATTCATATTTATACTTTAAAAAGATGAGGACTTTATATCAAAAAAAAAAAAGCCCTCCCTTAATAAATGTCGATTTCCTAACTCCATCTGTTAATTGAGTCATGAAATGAATGCCCCAGAAAACGAGATTTCAGGTAGATCGGAGTACTTAGAACACTACTTCTAATACTTCTCACAAATCATGGAGGCTCATTGATACTTCATGCTGTCAAATTAGAACTTCCCTCTGCTGAGTATAGTCTTCTAAAAGCAAAATATTAATGTTTCAAAAAAAATCCTCTTACTATGCAGGTTTCCCTGTCAAATGACATTACAGACTTTGTATTTCTGAAATGTGCAACTACAACAGATGAGTAGCACACCCATATCTGCCAATCTCTTATCTCACAGAATATAACTTCTCCAAGTACCAAGGCTCACTGTGTTTGCGGATAAATTTTTGTTCCACATACTTTTAAGATATTGGCAGCATTATTTTTTGCAGACTGGTTTTAGTCTAATTGCTCTGTGATTTCAACAGTCATTTCTTCCCAGGGAAGGATCTTGTATTTTAATCAGGAGTTAAATCATAGAATCTTTTAGGTTGGAAAAGACCCTTAAGATCATTGAGTCCAATGATTAACCTAACACAACCAGGTCCACCACGAAACCATGTGTCATGGTCTACAAGGTCTAAATCAAGTGCCATGTCTACAAGACTTTTAAATACCTCCAGTGATGGTGACTCAACCACTTCCCTGGGCAGCCTGTTCCAATGCTTGACAACCCTTTCAGTGAAGAAATGTTTTGTAATATCCAATCTAAACCTCCCCGGCAGGACAGGTAAAATGCTTTATATGAAACAAGATTTTGAAGTGAACAAACATAACTGAGATAAATCCTGAGGCCATACAGAATACTTTCATGTGAAAAAAAATAACACCTGTTCTTGTCACTTATTCTAGATTTTAATCCCTTAGTCTTTAGAGCTATTGGTAGAGCAGGGCATATAACACAAATCTCTGTCCATGACTAATAACCATAGTTACAGTCCCCGGTGACAATGACATTAACAGTACTCATGCAGAAATAAGAAGAGCTGATCTGCAAGAGCTAGAGAAGCTATTACAGTTGAATCTTACTTTAACCAGTGCAAACATTGGTTGCCTACCTACCTTTTAAAAATATAGACTGTTGGGAGGAGCTATGGAAAAGCTTCGCAGACCCACTACTTCATATGAAAATATAACTCTGTCTTCTTGTCAATGTACAGCATGAGCGTTAAAAGTTGTACAGTAAATCAATCCATGTAAAGAAAAAGGTATAGTCATAGCATGATGAAAATTTCAGACTGAAATTTTTCAAACCAATTTGATATAAACAAAATTAAGCCTTAATATATATTCTTACTTCATTATATTTCCAAAATCAGTCATTCATAACAACAAATTCTTATTTGACATTCATTTAAGAAACATTTGAAGACATTTAATAAGAAGGTGAGGCAGGTTTCTTATATCTACTTTTTTAATCTATATGCAATTTCCTATTTAGGATCATCTTAATCAACAGCTACATATATGAGCTAACTATAACTGCATGAACATATAGATAAGAAACTCAGATATGTGCTAATGGCTTTATTTTAGCAATGTACAACTAAGAGACCAGACTGATAAGCCAATAATTTGCTTCACATTTTTAAAAAATATTAGCTCAGAGTACACACATTCATACATGTATTTTAGAGAACTTCACTTACATTAAATATAAAACATGAATATTGTGTTAACAGTGACAAATTATTTTTAAATAAAAAGATCCAACATGTCTACTACAAATCTTTCATCTCAAATTCCAAAACATAGAAAATTCTTAGTTACAATCATAAGTAGATAAAGAGATATAATTGCCTGGCACATATATTTCTCTTTGATTATAAGTTGCTGACCCACACCTGTGTAAATGTTATTTCTATGCTGAAAAACAAAAGAACCAGATATTGTAAGAATTACAATTTAGTGTAATGAAGCTCAACTTTGCGGCAATCATAACCTTTACGATTATAACATTTGGAAAACTTACTATAATTTTTCAAAAGCATTTTAGTGACTTCTCAGTCCACATTTTTAGTGTATTTAGTTTTGTTCCAGCATATTTGTCTCTCCTTGACTAAGTTACAAAGACTAGAAATCTAAATATGAAACCTTCAAACCTAAATATTACTTTGTATTAATTGTTATGCTATGTTTACTAACCTAAACATTAAATTAACAGGTCACGTTTACCTGCGTTCCCTATTTACTTGCTGAAGATAGAACAAATTAAAAAAAAAAACCCTACATTTAGCTGGTTGCTCATTAAATATTAATTAATTGTATACAGTTACAGTAGATCAATGCACCCAAAATAAAACTATTTCAGTCTTTAGGGAAAACCTTAAATCTCTAATTGATGTTTGAAAGAAGAGAACAGGCTGTACTTACTATGTATTTCATCTATTCTGAAGCAATTTCCTGGGCTTCTGCCTTTGAACCTGCAATAAATCTGTCTGCCCTCAGTCTCTCTTTCAGCACCTAACATACCCATGTACTTTTGGTCAGACTGATGTTGAGCTAAGAATGGCACCACAAATATCCTGGGAAGATATCTGCATTTACAGAGACAAATGAGTTACTACAAGATTTTGTATTTCCACAAAAGGTTAGAAAACCTTTTTGAAAGAGGCAAACTTTTTTTACAGTTGGCAGAAGATCTTGCAAAATGAAAAATATGATCATAAATTGGATCTTCTTTACAAGAAATTGTTTTTGCTTTGACATCATAATCAAGTAGTTTCTACAGTATGTGCCACTGTTGGCAGGTTAAGTAGGAAAGAACATTTTGCACACCAGATGTCTAACTTTTCTGATGATAGCATAATGTATGGTTTTGGGAAAAAAGGTACTATTCTATTCTCAGGGATTTTTATATTCTTCAGAATAAAGAAACAACTCGGGAGTCTTTGCAGGATTTTTTTTTCTGAAATCCTTACAGACAGGGAGATGAAAATCAGTTTTTATAGAGTGATATATGCCAGTGTAATCTATAAGATCCATATTCCTTACAGTGGTTTCATATCCTTAATTCCTCTTCAGCTTTCCCCCCTCCTCTTTGATTTGAGAAGAATGTGTTTGTGTTGTCATTGGTTTTGATAATCTAAAGTAACTTCTAGAGTGATTTTTTGTTGTCATTGCTTTTTGTATAACCAATTATTAAATTAAGTCAAGAACAACAGAACTGCTTTTAATGTCACCCAGAAAACCATTCACTACATTAGCTTTCTGTGTTTAGAAAGAATGGGTCCCCAAATAAAAAATTTGTCCAAGTTAAGCTACAAGATCATGTCAGTTTTATATGCTCAGTGTGGAATATTATGTTTCATGGACATAGTCTTCGTGCTAGTACAGATCTCTACACATTATTATAGAGACAGCATCCCTACAAAAATGCAGTTTGTCTGCTTCTAATAAATTACTTCAGCAAATTCAGTAAATGGCTTTCCTCTAATAAATAATCAGGGATACAGGAAGACAAACTGTTATACTTAAGGATGTAGGAATTACATCTCATTGTGAATTTGTAATTTTTATTAGTTATTGTGGATAGAACATTTATTTTTTCAGGGTCTGGTCACTAATATGACACAGTAAAATCAATATGAACATGTTACTGCACTGTAGTATGCAATATCAATAGATGATGCTACTGGTCAATCATGACACTTAATTAGTACTTTAAGTATTTAACCAGGCTTCTGATATGAGAAAAATCAACTCCACATAAAGGTTTGTGTGCAGTGTGTTCTGCAGCCAAGTTCTTTCCACAAGTGTCCAAAATAAAGTGTGCTGCCCATATGAGAACTTGTTTCAATATGCACAAATCAGCATCAATCAAATCCCTTTTGATGAATGACTTAGAAGGACAGAGGAAATAATTCACAGCTCTGATTCTATGGAGTTTGTTATGAACTTCAAAGGTAAAAGGATTCCAGCACAAACAGGGAAGCATCCTCTTCCATAGTTTCTCTCTTTGCTGACTGTTATTGTAGCCTAAAGGAATGATTTCCTAGCACTCTCATTGCTATATTGTGACCACAAAGATATGTCATACATACACTTAATCCATAGCTGTAAAGATACTTTAAACATGTATACATAGTACAAAGGTTTCAGGATTAAAGCTACGAAGGGAATTTGAATAATTTATGAACAGTATCAGAGGACACGGTCGCTCATTACAATGAAGCTTTAGATTAGGTGATTTACAACCCCCTTTCAATAGTATATCTTGCAAATTAAGGTAAAGAACTTCCATGGTTTTAAACCACTATTTCCAGTTGAAGTTAACATAGCAGGAGCAAGCAGAGTCTCACTATGTTTCTCAGCACATTTATCCTCACTTCCTAACTGATTCATCACAGTCTGGGTGCAGAGATTTGAAAGTCCTATAATGCACTAATACATTACTGATAACTATTTTTATTTATTAAAAGCAGTACTAGAATTCTTTAGAGCATTTCAAAGCCTTGTTCCTCTAAGCAACTTTGGCAGAGACCCTGGCAGAGCTGAAAGTAGCGGAAACACTTTAAAAAAAAAAAAAAAAAACCAACAAACAAACGCATTCAAATGAAATGGGCGCCTTCTGATCTCAAGTTACATTATACAGAAAGTATTGTCTGTTCTTGATAATTAACAGGAACAAGCCTCCTCCTCCTCCCTTAAATAAAGATATAATAGAAAGAAAAGAAAGCACCCCACCACGCAGCACCCTCAGAAGGGCAGATAACCATACTAGCCATTCATCCTTTATCCTGCAGTATAACAGAGAACAATTGCATTGAAGGAAAAAAGATAGCAAGGATCTGTGGTTGCTAGCTCTCCACGGCTACAAAAAGAAGTTGTATCGCAGTGCTTAAGTTCCAGAAAGCACTTGACGATTTATTTGTTCCTCTAAGAATCTCAAAAATACTGGTGAACTTGGAACTAAAGATGTTGCCAGTCCCATGGGTTTTTTTGACACTAACTTTAGTCTTTTAGTATTAAAAATAAGTATATTTTTAGCTTTACTTTCCAGAAGATAAATGTTTTTATTACTCAAGTACTATAGTATTTTCTCTACTTTAGATCACAAAAACACTGAGAAATATAGCAGAAAAAGTCTCAGTGTCATAGCTAAGGGTCTTAAAGACTCCCATTACTCCTAAATCTGAACAAATGGTCACCAAATACCAGATGCAGTATTTTCTATTTATTGTCATTAGAGCATGCTAATATACAGAATTTAAAATAAAATGACACAACAAAATATAAGGAGAAGTTATCACATTCCCCATATCAGTCTGTCGTTTCTTTAGATTCTTAAAATAATTAAATAATTCATCTCTGCAAAATCACTTCAAAGTAGAAGTATTGCTAGTAAATAACTTCTGATATGTTTAGACTCAACTGCAGTCCAAATGCTGTAATAAATTAAGGACTTATTTACACCTTAAGACAGTGTTCTCATTTTGATCTAGAATATAACTTTAATTCCAAATTTCAGAAGCATTACTAAATTGAGCAAGATCTAAGTCACAAAAAAATTCTGCCTAAATCCCAATTGTACTGAGAACCTTGAAGTCCGTTGGTTTTATCTTAATTTTAGGCATGGTCATGGTTTCTAAAACTGATTATCGATTTTGGTGTTTCAAGCTGAAATAACACAGACAAATTTTCAGGAAGCAGACTGTAAGAGTTCTGCACTGCAAATCAGTTTAGAATGCTGTAATTTTTTACTCATGCAATTTTTGTAGACTCTTGGTCATGATACTTAGAAATACAGCAACTTGGGTTCTTTCAATTGAACTGCTATGCTCACTGTATAACAAATCAGGAAATACCTTTTGAAATCTGGTTGTTCAGACAATCCCCCAGAACAAGATGAGATATTTAGGAATACAGCTTAAAGCACATAGTTTAAAGCAACTTAATGCTATTTCTTTAATAAAATTCTATGCTTTCTTTTCAATTGTAGGACACAGCTTTATGCAGATTTTATTTAAAAAAAAATTTTAAGAAGCTGAATAAACTCCACAAAGCACGCCAATTGGCAGGCACAGATGCCCACAATTCACATGCTGATATTTATAAAGCACTTTACAATTAGTCACAAAAAACCCCAAACCAAACCAAAACAAGAACAGGAAGGCTGACAGCACACATTTAGTTTTTGCTTTAATGATCAGTGATATTTTCTAAATAGATAATACCATAAAAAGGCAGACTTATTTTACCTGCAGAATAAGTATAGCAAGGAGTGTGTACTCTTGCAATGTAGATACAAGAGAAAAAATAAGAAGGCACTCAAAAACAACAATAAGAAACCTCACATTTTTATATTATGATGCCTGTAATTATTATTATTTCTGTTTCGAACTACCCAAGATATTTAATTTCAGTAACACAGTATATTTTGTACATGATATGCAATCAGTTTCCACAGTCACAGACACAACATGGAAGTATGCGTATGGCTGAAGCTGTTTTAATCCACCATGAAAGACAAATGTTCTTCCCCAGGCTGCAACATTTGTATCCAAGTTCTTAATTGCTTTCCATGCCCTAACAGTTTTTCTTTTTACACTGATGTACTTTCCTGGACTCCTGATCACTCCCCTAGGCCCAAAAATCATTATGGAGTTTTACATATTCTGTCCAAAATAGTACTTTTGCCACTAATTATTTCCCTACCTCATTCTTTAAGAAGTTTCTACCACTACAACCGAAATGAAATGGATAAACTTGTAATTTTATCAGTAGATGAGAGGCATAATATATAGGTTTGGCTTGCAGTTTTGGTTATTTGTTGTTTTTTTCTTGGTTTTTGGTTTTGTTTTTTTTTTCAAAATGATACATAAAGTATATTGCAATACTGTGTTTCATTTAATGTATTGCAGTGTATGGGTATTTATGTATCGTATACATTGGATAAATGAGGGGTTTTTTTAGGCAAGAAGCAATAATAACAGAAGTTATGACAATATTATAGTTTCTCTCTTAGAAAATTCAGGGAACACCATTTAATGTTAATTATACTAAAAGTACAGGCATTCTATAGCGAATAAACTTTAATATCTTTCTATACGAAAATCAACACTCAATTAAATGCAACAGAAAGCTTATATTTGAAGGAACCAAAGGAGTCAAAAAATAACAAAATGCAGCTGTTTGCTCTCACTTATAATTACATACATCTGTTTGAATAAAACATTTAGATTGAATATATAACCAAGTGTACTTCATTAAAGATGAGCAAGCAACCTATAAAAATACTGAGAAGAAAATAAAGTAGTATAAATTCTCAGAAGTATTAAACAAAAGCCAAGGAGATAATTACTCTATGTAGAATATTAGCACAATATCCTGGAATTCTGTCATATAAACCCAGAGCAACTGTTTATCAAATAGTACAATTTTGAAAACTGTTTAATCCACATAATAAAATAAAAAACCTAGGATCAATAGTAGTCTTTCAATGGACATGTTTATATTTTACGAGAGATCTTGAATGATCAAAGTTGTTGTTTTATTAGTTCATCTAGACTTCTCTGGTTTCTGTTTCACTACTCCATGTAGACACATAGCAGTGGACGAAAATCTACATGGTAGCACCCGACGCAAAAAGGCTCACATTCCTGGAATTCAGGCTTATAAAGGCTATGGGAACTATTTAAAAACAGAAAACATAGTGTGCTTCTAAGTGCACTGTAAGACTTGCTTGAGCAACTTCATGAAGACTGTACTAGAAAGCCTGAACAGACTAGACTGCTTAAGTTGGGTCAACTCCTTCACCAGATTCCTACGAGTCTCATTACTGGATAGATCCAACTGTGCTTCAAGAATACCAAAGTACTCTCATCTCCTTTCAACACTGCATTGTAGATGTCATTAGAAAGACTCAGATTGCCCTAAGGATTATCAGTAGTCAAATAATAACGAAATAAATAATCTTGGATTATGCCGGATGTAAAGAAGTGAAGGACTGTACACAGTACACAACATAATAGCTACGAAATTTAGCAGCCTATAATTTGACAATACATCATTTATAAGTTGTTTTTATTCTGTACAGGCTAAAGACAAAAAGAAATGTGTTTTGTGTGCAGTAAGTCTTCTTCATAGACAGGAGAATGAGTGTTGTGGGGTTATTCACTGTATTTTGTATTACCTGAAGTGCCAGTTTTGCTAAAGGTTGATGTGTTGGTAGAGTTCAAAATCTCATTGGTAAACCTCAGCTCTGTCGGATATGTTTGTTTTGAACAACAGTAAGAAGTATACTTTTTCTACTGAATACTACATTTCTGAGCTGTGTAAAATTTCGTCTATATTTCCAAGACATATGAAACATTCACCTGTGCAGCAGCTATTATCTTTCACCACATTAATATCTTTAATAAGGCTAAGAGTCTGACTCTTAAGTGTTCCTCTCTCCTACAGATTTTATTACATAGGAATGGAAATAAAGGTTGCAAATGAAATGGTTTTGGAGCCTACAGTTTGATACAGTTAGCAATATTACAGAACTATACCAAAACCCTGGTCATTGCAGTAATATTAAGCATGCAAAGGAAGATCTTTGTGTTTCATTCCCTACTGCTGCATGTGTTCCCTTGCCTCGTTTCCAGGTCACTATCTCTGTCCTGTCTTGATCATTATGTTTAGCTATTATAAAACCTTAACATGCAAAGGTTAGGAAGGTTTCAGTGCAATTACACAGCCTCTGGGAACATTCCACCTACTAAAATAAACAGATCAGAAAGTCCTAAATTCTCTGTAGGAATATTTTCAGCCGAGTCTAATTTTCTTCTGAATATTAAATACAGACTTCACTAGACAGCTTCCTCCCCCCACCCCATTTTAGTTCCATTAAGTACTATATATAATGCACTATATGAGATTCATTGAGTACTTACTGGAATGAGAGCAAAGCAAACTGTATTGTTGTGGACAATGGAAGTGCTACAGATGTCATTCATCTATGTGGAACTCTAGGCCTTTGATATGGTCCCCCAAAACATCCTTCTCTCTGAATTAGAGAGATATGGATTTGGTGGTTGGAATATTTGGTGAACAAGGAGTTGGCCAGATGGCCACATCCAGACAGTAGTGGTCAACAGCTCAATGTCCGGATGGAGATTAATAAAGAGTGGTGTCCCTCAGGGGTCTGTACTGGGACCAGTGTGTTTTCTCTCCTCCCTCCTTCTCCCCAAAAACTTAAATGATATGGAATGACATTGTCACTTGTACACTATTAAAAAAAAAAAAAATCATTTGACTCAGTTCTCATAACTTACTTGAGAAAAAGTTCAAGTTACTACACCTTCAAGAAATATAATTCTTGAAGAATATACAATTTTACACTGTTTAGAGGTTCTGGTTTAAAAATCACTCTACATCCTACTGTGTCAGAATATATCAGAATGTCATTGGCTCTGCTTTTTTAAAAAGTATATTTATATGCTCAAAAATAACATCACTTTCCATTTTCATCACTTCTTAAACATAGTGAGAAAAGTGGGCAGGGAGAGATACAGACTAAATATATGTTGTTTATATTTAGTGAGTCATAACAGCAAACAACTCACCTGCTGGACAGCAGTGTAGCACAGCCAGACTATTTTTTCTGCACTTCAGAACAGAAAGACATGTCAGGACAGAACCTTGCTTTTCCTTAGTCATTCCATTTTCATCACTTCTTAAACATAGTGAGAAAAGTGGGCAGGGAGAGATACAGACTAAATATATGTTGTTTATATTTAGTGAGTCATAACAGCAAACAACTCACCTGCTGGACAGCAGTGTAGCACAGCCAGACTATTTTTTCTGCACTTCAGAACAGAAAGACATGTCAGGACAGAACCTTGCTTTTCCTTAGTCACAACCTTAACTTTTTTTCTGTACTTCAGAACAGAAAGACATGGCAGGACAGAACCTTGCTTTTCCTTAGTCACAATCTTAACTTAAATTCTCCTAGTTCTCTAAAGGAACTGTAGAAAACCAGTACCACCCCCAGACTCGTATAAAGGCTGACATTCACTCACAGTCAGCAAATGAACAAAAGGTGGTTGTTCTTGTATTTTAATACCTATGGCCATTCTAAAACAGCTATCTTAGATACTCCCCAAAACAGACTATGTTAGATATTACCCGATTTTCATGAGTCCTATGTTATACAGACTGAACCAGTAACAAGCCTATTCCAAGAATTTCAACCCAGTATGTGCTGCTAAAATTGGTAACAACGCTCTAACAGCGTAAACATTATCATGTGCCACCTCTACAAAAAGCGACACTGAGAAAAGATCTTCATCCTCTGAGAAAAGATCATAAAAATCTAAATTGATATAAACTGAAGTTTTATTACAAAAGGACATGAAGAATTAATATGGGTCTCACTATTTATCCAGTATTGGGATTTGTCAGATTAATACCTCTAGAGACACTTTTATTGTTGCCTATCATGTAACGGGAATGGACCCAGCATGACAGTGGCCACTTGCCAGGGAGAAAGCATACAGCAATGAAAATACTGTCATGACAATAGTTTTTTTACTTGGTATATTTATTGATTCATTTTCTCTGATTCTTCAGGTTCTCTTTGCCGCAATGTTACAAACCCCCTGGCTTAGATGCATCTTCTTAGTTGCCAAAGCCAAAGAGCTCAGGAGAGGAGGTACAGATACTAACTAAAAGTGCCATTCTGTTTATATGTAACTGCCAGTGAAAAATGGAGTTTCACAGAAGCACACAGAGAAAATTATTATTTCCTCAAGCATTTAATCACAAGTCTTTCGGCTCCATTTGTGCATTTCAGGTTGTTTATATTGTTTTTAGTGCACCTTTTCTCTTGCTTTGCGTAATATGTATCATTCAAAATATGAGAACAAGTGTTAAGGCAAATATACTATGTAAATGATATCCCTATACTTCCTGTACATCAACTGTCTTAACGTCTTAAACTTCTAAACACATAAGAGAAGCAGAAGCAGCTAGTTATAAAACTGGTTTCTGGACTTCAGTAGAGGAGGGCTCACTTCACATCTTAAGAAACAATTTGCTACTCAAAATCAGCCTTTTGGACATGTGATAACTTGAGACTCATTCACACTTCTCATTCTAAGTCCAGGACCCCAAAATAGAAGAAAAGAAAACTAACAAAGACTTCCCTGGGGAACAAAACTTAAAGAGACTTGAACTTCAGTCACAGATGAAGTCCCGTATACTCTATGTCTCTTTACACTTCTGGAAAATAAGTAAAATGTTCATGTGCACCAACATTAGCAGTGAGTCATTGTCCAATTTAAAGATGAAGCACTACAGTGTTACTTACTTTGACAGGGAAATTAAGTTGTGGATATCAGATTTCCTCCGTTAGTGCTAACTGCTGGCAAATATTCAATAATTACTTACAGCATTTATTTTAATTTTCTGTAAGTTCTATATGTTATTCAAAAATTATCTATCACATCACTTGACTCAGCTTAAAAAGTCTCCATGAGGATGCTTGCAGAGGGTACTCCTCCCATCATCACCCTTCAGCTGGTGACTAGTCACCTTGAACCTTCTGATCACAACATACTCCATTTCAAAGATCCCAGTAAAAATTAGAAACACACTGTTCCAGTCACTTGTGTGACAAACCTTATCTTTGTCTTCCTTAATTATCTCTCCTTTTCTTTTTTCGTCACCATTCACAAAGTTTAAATCCCCTTAAAAAAAAAAAAAAATAAAAGCAAATCTAATCTAGTTATCTCCCATATTAATAATCCATCTACCTTTCATAGCTAAAATTAATAACGTTTTACAGCTACTATAGAGAGGACTTCTTTATTCTGATCCTCAGGTATATTTAATTTGTCTTCTTTCCCATGCACTACATTGAAAATATTATATTCCCCATCTTCAGTAATCTGTTTATTATGAACTCTAAACAAATCTATTACTCAATCTCAATATTTCTTCACTACTGGATTCCTTCAAATATACTGACAAACTTTTCTTGGGAATTTAGCCCTCTTTCAGATCTCCTAAAACTCTTTCATCTGATCAATGCTGTTCTCCATTTGATTATGCTATCCCCTCCCCTTCAAAGTTCTGGCCAGGTTCTCTAGTGCATCTAACAGAAACTTCATTATCAACCCACATGTCCACTTATTGAGAAAGTAAGCCACACCTTTCATTGGCTAGTTACTGCACCCTTCCAGGCTGCCCTTTTTATTTCAGGAGTTCCCACAGGCTGATAAAAACTGTTCCATTTTCTCAAAGTCCTCCTTAGAAGTCTCTTGAGAGGTAAGATTAAGTTAAAGTGGGCACAAATCCCAACCGGTGCAGCTATACAGCTTTGGGCCTATACCACATTCACAGCCAACCACCTCAGAGCTTTTATAAATGAGCTTGCATCTGGCTGTCTGAACCTGTCCCACGGAACAATACAAGTTTTAATTAAAAGGTGACAGAAAGTGTTTTTTGGAAAACTTTATTCACTACAGCTTGAAAATTATAAACTGCTTAGATGAGCTTGGAAATATTACAGACCCTCTTCAAAATTTTACTTCTAGCTTTGCAAACAGAAAAAAAAATGATTTTTCCAGACTTCCAGAAAAAACTAAAATACTATGAGGAAATGCATCTTTGTGGCTTTTCCATCCAAGTTTCTCAAACTCTCTGCAAATTCTTTTTTTTTAAATGACGTTTCAAACATATTTCTCATTAAAAACTACAGTTGTTTTCAAGCTGCTCAACTGCCATGTAGAGATAATTGCTTGTGGTTTATATTATGTTTATTATACAACTGTAAACAAACCTAAATCTTTTAAAGTAAAAAAAAAAAAAAAAAGTATGATGATTTAATAATCACACAACACACAAATATTTTTACTTTATCATCCTAATTACTGTCTAGTTATCCCACAAGCAGCGCATATTGGCTTGATAGACTACTCTTTCACGGAATCATAAAACAAATTTTAACTGATCTCTCATTTACTTGTATGAAGAACGAACCTTTTTCCCCAAGATATGACAGCTTAATACATTATGACTGTACTTAATATGCTGAAAGCTGCCTCTGTTACATACACCTTAGCATGTGGAGATTTAGCAAACATACAAGTTTTTAAACTGATAAAATATCATCCCCATGAACTTTACAGATAACTTCACTACTTTTTATTAGCATTTCCTATATCCTCTCCTGTATAAGTTTCTGTTTCATAGCTTTCTACCATATAAAATTTTAAGCTTTTAATTCTGTTTTGTATGTCACTCCTTCCTTCAAAAATTCTGAAGTGCATGATTGCAATTCAGTAATGATTTTTTTTTTTTTTTTTTTAGTTTCAAATAGTCAGGCACTGTGTTTTTCCCCTCCCTCTGAAAAACACATTAAATATACTGAGAATGACAATACAGTTCTGAACATAGTAACTGAAGGAAAAAAACACCAGGTTCAAAAATTATATGAAGGTGATTGTACTTCCAGGTATTTATTACATTGCAGTACAAATCTCCTGGAAATGACTAGTGCTGACATGGTCTACATAAACTTTCAGAGATAAATCATTGCAGGTTGGTGAAATAAATCAAAACTGAAGCAGAAGAAGGACCGCTGCATGTCTGAAAATCTAAGTATATGGGGTATTGTTCAGGGGGTGTATATAAGTATAGCATGGCTATACATCAATACGGATGTCCAGAGAAAACAAATCTTTACTAATAGAAGAAAAACTATTGCAAATTCTTTATAACTGCAGAACAGGAGAGTGCATGAAGAATTACGACAGGCAAAAGGAAAGTTGCTTGCTAGTACACTTACACAGGTTATAGAAATAATTTACTACAAATACTGTTGCACAGAAATATCAGTGAGTGCCTTTCCTTTTACTTGTCATGATTTCTACACTACTGAAACTTTTGCCTTTAAGTCATCTCTCAGATGTACAAAGAAAAACAGAAGGACACTTGGCTGGGACAGAATACACAGACAATCTTTCCAGAATACAGTATTTTCCACCATGGCAGATATATACACTGTGACAGCTTCCAGGACTGTTTGACTGGCTCTTGCCTCTACAGAAATGCTAGTTAACTCCAGTAGTGTAACCACTCACATCTGAAAATCAGCTCAGTCAGAGCTCCAGACAGGTTTTAATGCTTTCTCTTTACTTTCTGGAGAAAGAATGTCATTTTAATTGAAAACAGATTATTTTAAGGGATGGACTGCAAATCAGTCAAAAAGCTCGAAGATTAGAGCCCTAAGCAGGACCTCCTATTCTTATATCAGAGTAGTAAACTTAGTGACAAGTGACAGGAACAAAATTATATCCACCTTAATTCAAGAATAAGTAATTAACAATTATGGCAGTGACTAGTAAGCTTCAGACTTTTCCTAGCATATCAAAGCAATCTGTACCGTGAAAATCAGTCATCTTAAATGTCTTGAACATACTATATTTTCCCATGTTTTCATATTCAAATTGGGACTCTACTGCTTTCTTCAATGTTTGGCTGTGTCAAGAAAAATCCTCTTCTAAACAAAAACGGACAACACCTTAAACCTACAGAGTGAAGAGATCTTTTGATTTCTTCTCTAGTTCTAGAAATATCTCTGTCTTAAAGTGAGTTCAAACACTTTACATAGAGCACTAGTGCCCCTATAAGCTCTATTGAAGATTTTGACACACAAAGCAACAGAGAAGCTCAATATCATTGTAACAAGGAATTTTTCATCTCTAGGGTAACAACAAAAAACAAAACAAAAATAAAATCACTAATTGACTAGCTGGTTCTGGAAGATTAGAACAAATGTTTTAAACATCAGAAAATAGATTTGTCGTCTTCAATTTGAATGTATTAAATTCTAGATGCTTACATTGCAACCAGTACTTGCTAGTCTTCATTCACTGATTTCTTTTAATGAATGCTTATTCAATATATGTTTCATTTATTCACTTCATCTGTTTTCCTCTTATTCTT
Source organism: Pterocles gutturalis (assembly GCF_000699245.1). Classification (NCBI taxonomy): domain Eukaryota; kingdom Metazoa; phylum Chordata; class Aves; order Pterocliformes; family Pteroclidae; genus Pterocles; species Pterocles gutturalis. The sequence continues at coordinate 18,677 of NW_010098919.1, forward strand.
TTCTGTTCATGTTTTGAGCAGTTGCCATGCAGAAATTAACAGTAAATATTCTAAATATTAGTTTACAATCAAGCTTTGGTCAAATCAAGCCAGAACACACTGTTTCACAGAATCAAATAGCTAGGGTTGGAAAGGACCTTAAAG
>NW_010098920.1:0-358 GCF_000699245.1 Pterocles gutturalis
CAGGAATTATTTTAGTTTTCCCCTAAAATAGGATCTGGGCAAAGATCTCCTACTTCTCTCCGTTACCCTCCGGAGATGCCAAATCCGTTTTTGTGGGGGCTGAAAATTTGGATCGAGCTACTTGTGATCCAGACAGCTTCCTTCGCTTCGGCGTTCGAAGCCGGGGGGAAATTTCTTTCCTGGAGCCCAGGGTGTGCCGGGGACCCAGCCATCCCCGTTCTTTCGTTTTTCCTTGTACCCGGGTGTTGCATCTTTAGTTTCCATTCTGTCTCCCTGTTGTGTCACCCTCCCGTCGCCGCCGTCCCTCCCGTCCATCCTTAGCCCGTAGAGCCGCCAGCTCAGCGGCGCCCTTCCCTTG
>NW_010098920.1:499-811 GCF_000699245.1 Pterocles gutturalis
GCTGCCCTGTGGGCTCCGGCCTTCCCCTCCGCGTGCTTTTAGATTATTTTTTTTTTTTTATAAAACCCACCCAGCTCGCCCAGGGCGAGGGTCTGCGGAGGGGAAGCTGTGAGAGCGGAGCTGTGGTCCTCGTTACTGGGCTGTGTTGTGGTTAACTGGATTATCTGGGCGAGCACTGCGGTGTCTGCCTGCAGTCAGGGCACGCCACCCCCCTGCTGTGACAGCATGTGTCCCCCCCACGGGGCGGGAGGGGACAGGGAGGGGTCCCTGCACGCTGCTCCTGGCTGGGCCCCATCGGGGGGGGCAGCACCG
>NW_010098920.1:1073-1324 GCF_000699245.1 Pterocles gutturalis
GGCACTGTCCCCCTGCAGCCCTGGAGATGGTCCCCTTGCAGGGGCGGCTGGGGAAGGAGGGTGACTCGGAGGACTTGGGGTGTCCTGGGAGTTCAGAGCATCCTGGTGACACCTTGTATGGAGGCTGGGGTCAGGATTTGGACATCCATCCTCCCCTCCTGGGTCAAAGCAGACCCAGCATCCCGTACCCTCTCCTGACCACGGCTCAGCCGCCGGGTACCTCGGACAATCCCCAGTGATGGACACAGCCC
>NW_010098921.1:0-540 GCF_000699245.1 Pterocles gutturalis
GGACATCCAACCCCAGGACAACGGACACTGGGGACATGGAGACACCCTGGGGACAATCTACCCCAGGGCAAGGGACATCAGGGACATGGGGACACCACCCTGGGGACACCCTGGGGATGGGGACACCCCCCAGGTGACATCCTGGGGACACCCCACCCCAGGGCAAGGGACACTGGGGACATGGGGACACCCTGGGGACATCCTTGGGGATGGGGACATCACCTTGGGGACACCCAGGGACACCTCACCCCAGGACAAGGAACACCAGGGACATGAGTGACACCCTGGGGACACCCTTGGGAATGGGGACACCTGGGGACATCACCCTAGGGACACTCTGGGGACACCCCACCCAAGGGCAAGGGACATGGGGACACTGTGGGTATGGGGACACCTAAGGACACCCCACCCCAGAGCAAGGGACACCAGTGACATGGGGGACACCCTGGGGACACCCTTGGGGATGGGGACACCATGGGGACATTCCACCCTAGGACACGGGACACTGGGGACATTGGGGACACCCTGGGCATGGGGACA
>NW_010098922.1:0-3911 GCF_000699245.1 Pterocles gutturalis
CCACCCACAGAGCCCCCTCTACCTGTCACCTGCGCTACCCAGCACCTGCCAGCACCGCTGTGGGACACCGATAGCGGCCCCCCAAGCCCGCAGAGCCTGCTGGAACGAGGCAGCTGCTTTGAGGCGAGTGTTTTTGGGACTGGGAGCAAGTCTCGCCCTGGAGGGAGGGTGAAGCACTATGGTGAGGGGCTGCATGGGGGCTCTCAAAAGAGCTTCCTTGACATGAGTTGTCCATCTTCTCCCTGGGCTGTTTCTCAGCCCTGGATCTTGCCCTCCCAGGCAGCTGGGGTGGGAACCAGCAGAAAGGAGGCTGTACTTGGGTTGAAATAATGACTGCAAGAGGTAATAAACACTTGGTGTGCAGTGGAAGAGCCCTGGGGAGCAGCGAGCCCCTCCTGTCCTGCTGGGTCAGGTGTTTGTTGCAGTCGGAGGGCTCAGGACGCTGCTTGCAGGTGAGAGCTGTGCTGGAACAAAGCATGGCTCCGTTAGCCGAGTCGCTGGGAAGTGATGTCCATTTCCACACATGGTAACATGGCACTGGGTTGATCCAGCACAAAACTGATGCCTGCCTCTCCCTGTCCCCCCAGTGCGGGCAGCAAGGTCACTATGGCAGTGAAATCCTGCTGGGAAAGTGACTCGGGTGCTCTGGCAAGGACCACGGAAGAACACTGAAGCACGATGGAGACAGAGCGGCTGCTAGGGCAGCTGCTGGACTAGAAAAGCCAGTTGGTTCTGCTCGGCACTGGCTCTCACAGCTCTTCGCACAAGCAGCAAAGAAATCACAGCTTCCCTGATGCAACTGAAACTGGACTCTCAGCTCTGGGAGGTCACTGCCTGCTCCCTCGGGCGCAGTCACAGGTTTGAGGGGTGTGGGACCAGCGAGGTGAGGGTGTGCTAATCCCCTGTGAAGGGGCACAAGAAACACCATGTTTAAGAACACACAGTATTTATGAAGAAAGGAAAATTCACAAAGGTTTTTATTGCTGGTGAGAGGGAGTTTTTGGTGAAACACCTCTGACACAGTACTACTGCACTACTCTTTTTAATAAAGAGTTCAGATTTTTTTTTTCTTGGCTTTGTATTTTACCCTTCATGCCTGTAACATGACCAACCCTTTTCCAGACATGTTGGGTGACGGCAGGCTGCAACTAGCACTCTCGTAACTGTCCTCATTTGTCTGGTGCAGACATCGGTTTGCCCCTTGGGCACAACAGCTAAGCCAATGGATTTTTCTTCCTCCAGAAATAGGGCGCTGTGCTCTGCCGCTTTCACAGTCCTTCCCTCAGAGCCTGGGAGGTCCCACCAGTGCTGTGCTGACAGGGACGCAGGGGCTGGGGGCTCTGCAGGGACCACCCTTCTCCTGCCAGTCAGCAGCAAACCCCATCGTGCTTGCTGTGGGGTGGGTAAGTAAAAGATGCGCTGTGCCAGGCACAGCTCTGCTAACTTAAAAGCGATGATTATCCTGGCCTAAGCCCACCCTGCTACAACCCATCACAAATCTCACTGCTGAACACTGACTACAACATTCACATCACTTAATCTATCCTAACAGCCCAGGTCAAGGAGTTATCCTGTGCCTGGTGTGCCAAAGCGAGAGATCAGGGCTTCTGCAGACCCCAGGAGCGTGACTGCATCCAGAGCACTGAGGGGTGGCTCTAACACTTTCTTCCTTTAGCAGGAAATGCCGCCTGAACCCCAGAGCAGTGACTGCAGGCTGTCGCTGTGGGTGTCACCCCTCTGCCTGCAGGAGGGTAACGGGGAAACAGCCCTCCCAACAATTAAAGAACCTGTCTCTGACTGTAAATGGGCCCCTGCTGATTTGAATCCCTGTTGGAACCCTGGTTCTGGGCACTTCTGCTGACACCGGTTGAATATTTGTGACACTTCCTCGGGTGCTGTTCCAGCTTCTTCAGTGGTATTTACGCCAGCGATAACACTCTAGAAAAACAAGGGGGAAAAACCAGAACAGTGTCAGTACAGTGTTATGTTCGAGGACTATGCGGATGCGCTTTGCCCAGCAGTGATGAGCAGGAGACAGACTGCAGCCTCCTCTGTGCTGTAGAGCTGCACGTGAGAGCAAGCCCTGCTGGGGAAACCACCCAAGCACCAGTAAATCCCTTGTCAGGTGTAAGTAAATGCAGGGAATGGGTGCTTAGTGGTAGAACATCTCCTCCCTCTGCTTTGTGCAGGGTTTAAAAGAGCTCCTGGCTGTTCCTGGCACTCCCTGGGGAGAAGCTAAATTCCTCTGTCTGCCTAAGCCAGGGCAGAACACTGTCCTCTGAGCTCTGATACTAGTCTTAACTGTGAAGCATTTAAACTATTTCAGAGCCTGAATTAACATAAATGGCAAATAAGACTTTCCACCTGCTGCAAAAGGGGGAATTGCCTGAAATAAGACAGATGCCAAGAAGGAACTCTTACTGATGTGCTGATAGTTCCAGCCGTAGCTGAGGAGGCAGTATCCAGCCAGCAGCAGGGAGATCCCAGCTGGTCCACCCCTCTTCACATTGATGTATTTGTCGTAATAGCTGCTCCAGGCTGTTGGAACAGAAATGCAAGGGTCAAATCACGTGCAGGTCTTATGGCGTTCACTGGTTTCCATGTTAACTTTCCAAAGCCAAAGGGCTGGGTCTGTTTATTTATTTCTTTAAAAATATTCTGACCGGCCGCTTGGACAAGTCTGCAGGAAATAAACGGGGTAAGTAAATGGGATAATTCTGCCCCAAGAGCTGGGAATTCAGCCTCACCTTTCTGCACTCCTCCAAGCAGCCCCTGGGGAGAAAAGTCGCAGGTGGCCAGCCAGGCGGGCAGCTCCCCCAGCCGTACATCCATCAGACGCCTTTCCGAGAGGGGACCTGTGCGATGAGAAGCCAGAGTGATCACAGGTAGGAACGTGAGAGCAACACGGGTGGGCTCATGTTCCCTGCACGGGGTGCTGAGCACGGAGCCAGTGCCCAGTAATGGCTGCAAATGACTTGGGCTCGGGACTGACTGCTCAGAAAGGAAGAGTGAATCACCTCTCCCTCAAAGTGAGCTGGTTCCACCAGCCCAAACATGCAAGAGTCTGTCTTAAACCCAAACAGACACTTAACCCATTGGTTTTGTAGGCTGCGGGGCTGGACAGTTAACTCCATGGATCACTTTCTGGCCAAGTCCAGCAACTTGGCGTTTCCTACCCCTCCTCTCCCATTCACACGGGACAGTTCAGCCTGACAGTGCAGTAAATCTCGGCAGCAGAGACTTTTGTTTCCCACGTTACCTTGCTGTCCCTCTGAGAAACTGCCCTTTGGTGTCTTGGTTGTGATCCCCACGTCTTCTTGGAAGCGCTTCCTTGGAAAAATACTCAGCCCGTCATAATTAGGATGTAAGTCTGGAAACCACTCCAAGCCTGCCGGTGTTCTCCTGCCAGGGGCCTGGGATGGACAGATGGGGTGGCTTTTGGAGGTGTGGAGCAGGAACTGGTGCAGCGCCAGCTCGGTGTCCCTCCTCCCCTTCAGGACAGGCTCTGAAACTACAGCCATCTGCTTCTCACTCTCTCTGAGCTTTTGTATGCTGGTTAGGTAATTTTTGGATGTCCCTTCACTGTGACCTCTGAAACCCTCCATTGCTGACAGATGGAGGTTCTTGGTATGCAAAGCAGGAAGAAGGGCTTTGTATTCCACACCAACTTCTAGGTACATCTGCTTCTCTTCTGTCGTGGTTTTGTTTGTTCCCGCCTGCTGAAAGAGGCCACCGGGGCTACTTCTGCAGTCAGCTCCAGGGGGACCTAGAAGTAGGGATGGTTTTGTTGCCTTTAAACTACCGCCTTTTCCTCCCTTTGAGCTCGCAGACACGTCCTCAGCAGCTCCAAGGCTGGCTGTCTCTGTGGTTTTGGGAACAGTTGGTCCCTCCCGCGGCTCAGGGGGGGCTGT
>NW_010098923.1:0-40917 GCF_000699245.1 Pterocles gutturalis
AATATATATATATATATATGTATATTTAACCAGGGCTGTTGAACAATCAAACCCTGATAACAAAGTGGACTCAGGCCGGGAAGTTAATGAGAGCTTTCTGCAGGTGGTGAGACCTGCTTTATGGCCCCTCATTGTAGTGGAAGTGAGAAAATTTTACCTGGAGACAGTATTACAACTTTCAGAATAATTTTCTGGTAAAGAAGCTAAAAGAGAAAGACTTTTTTTTTTTTTTTCTTAATGAATTGATTCCTAAATATCTTTCTGAAACTTTAAAAAAAAAATATTGTCAGAAAACTGAATTATATTATAAAAGTGCTAGAACTTGAGGCTGTGAAGTTACAAAGTTAATTCATCCCTGCCTCTGGGTCATGTTTTGAATTATGAAGTGTTAAGTGAGCTTAAACAGAGCAAATTATTCTCACCCTGTATTCTTGAAGAAAAACTGAGAAATGCAGTACTGCTACGTCAGTATCAAATGTGGAGCATTAGTTTCAGTGGGGTAGGATAGTATTAAATTGCCAGGGTATCAAGAAGAGAAGAAAAAATGCTTCTTGTTATCATATTGCTTGCTGCAGACTCACTTTAAAAGACCTTCAAGATCTAACGATTTTAAATACGTTCTTCACTAAAATTAACCATTTGATCCAAGCTTCTCTCCAGTTCTGGGCCAGGCTCATAGAATGGGACCTGCAGCTTTGACCCAACTATAATTACACTGCTGTTTTGTTCTTCGTGATATGTGCAAATCAGCCTCTATTTTAAAAATATGACATTTTGTTCTCCTGTCAAAGAGTGATGTGTGGCCAGGTAGCTGGTCTCATCAAACGAATACTTCCGTTAAGCTGAAAGAGGACAGGTTCAGATTAGATATTAGGAAGAAATATTTTCCTGTGGGGTGGTGAGACACTGGACCAGGTTGCCCAGAGAAGCTGTGGATGCCCCATCCCTGGAGGGGTTCAAGGCCAGGATGGATGAGGCTTTGAGCAACCTGGGCTAGTGGGAGGTGTCCCTGCCCATGGCAGGGGGGTTGGAACTCGGTGATCTTTAAGGTCCCTTCCTACCCAAACCATTCTATGATTCTGTGATTATTTGCCAGTTTTTTAAATACTTTGAAAAGAATGCTTCAAGAATATTGGATAGTTCTATGTAATTATTATTTGCATAAGATGGCTCTGTAGTTATGAGAGCCCTGTTATGGGATCATTATATGGTCTCACATTCTATTCAGAGGACATCAGTAGTTTTATAAAGGGCTAATACAGTGTAACTAGAGATATAACCAGTGTCAGTGTCATAGGCACTACAGCAGAACGTGTTACTTATGATAATAAGCAACTGCTTGACTTAATAGGTCCTAAAACACTCCCTTAGCCATTTGTTATGTCATCTGTTAATCATAATTAATGTACCTTTCATGTAAAGTCTGACCTCATAGGTAAATAGCGGAAGGCTACAGAAAAATGAGTAAGAATACAGATGTTCAATGGGACATTAGCCTGTACTCATTAAAATGCCATTTATATAATGTGAAAGCTTCAGAAATGCAGTTTTTCTAAATGTGTTTCTTTTTCTCTTAGAATTTTTTGGTTTATGCAAATTGTATTTACTTTATCAATGTTAGTTTTTAAGGTACCTATAAGCTTAGTAGTGGATTATGACACTGACGTTGACAGATAATGTTTGCTGACAGAACGGTTGTCCCACTAGGGCATTTGCATCTTGTAAATGATGTTCTCATTTATTGCAGGAGAGCTGTTATGAGTGTCATTGATTTTTCTATTACTTTGTGTTTTTTTTTTTTTTTTTCTGTTGAGAAGTTCTTTGGCTTTGAATAGCGTTGAATTCAATATATCAGTGCAGGGGGAAGGATAGTGCTTCAGTTATTACAGAAAAAAAAGAAACAAGCTTAGTAAGAATATTCAATTTGATTTTAAAACACAAAGTAATATGTCTGTTATTAAAGTGAGTATAGAGAACGAATTATATCTTTCTATTGCACTTTGTAGAAATGCCTAGAGGAAACAGAGTTCATTGTGAATATTTGTATTGCAGAAAATACAAAGACACAGACTTTACAATTATATTCTTACCATCTAAGAGGATGAGTGAACTTAGAATAATGGATGATAAAGATGAGTGTATATGAGTTTTATATGCATGAGGGCTGTTGTGTTTCTGGGTCATTCTATGCTTTAGAAAAGCTGCAATGAAACTAAAATGTCTATGGGCCAGATTTTAATCCTAGTACATAAATTAGCTGGGTACATCCAGAGCAGTTCAGTTTGTGCAAAGTTGTATTTATGCCATTAAAACGGCAATGTGCCATTAAAACGGCAATATGACTTTAAGTTTTATATGTACTTTTCCAAAAGGAACCAGCTATATGCTCTGTGATAAGTGCAGGGTTAAGGGATCATACATATTAGAAAGTCATCCAACTTTCTATTCCCAGAGAATTAATCACATCCCATTTCCATTTTGTCAGTGTCATTTCCCATATTAGATAGAAAATAGGAAAAACATCCTTTTTTGGGTTGATGTACCCTGCTTCCACACATTTCCTATTGGCTACCTATGGCAATAACACGAATTAAATCATTATTTCTTAATATAGAAAAAAATGAAGTAACATACTCTGTGAAAAGCACATTCAAACCCTTCTGTTATTGCTATAACCTATTCCTTCAGAGATGGCCTATCGTCTGCTACGTGCAAGAGGCTATAAGCTGATGGCAAATATGTTCCAATGAATGTTGGCTCTCACATGAGAAATTTGCTTTAGAAATTGTATATAAATTTTTCTTTTCATTAACATTGAATGTGAGACTTTGAATTGTAATGAGGTCAAAGGCAGGAGAAGTGATTTACAGTGTGCATAAGGAGTTAAGGGACTTTTGTATGAAGTAAATGAGAAAAAAAATCCCATATTAAAAAATTAGTGGCTTCACCTTTGGAAAAATAATGATCATGCAGTATATGGCTTTCTAAGCAAATTATAACTTAATATGTCTTTTATTTGCAGCGAAACCTAATTAAACTTTGACTTTGTAACAGACACTTTTTAAATCTGCCAGCATGGTTGTCACTTACAGAAATACATTAAGTGCTTCTACGTAACAATCTAATTAAAAATTAAGAAGTTAGTTGCAAATTTATCAAAGCTATGAATGTCATATTCATTGAGATATGTGGTAATATTACACTTAATTTACCACGGAGAGGGAGAAAAACTGGGCTAGAGGGGGCAACTATGCCAGAAATTTTGTGTCTCTGCATTAAATCTAGGGAAAGCCAGTTCAGAGCTCAGGACATGTTCACTTCTGCTTGGATGTCGCATAGTTGCGGAATCAGGAGCCGAGATTTTGACTCGGCCGTATAACAAAGCATCATAACCTCAGGGTCTGAAACTGCGATTCTGATAACCTTGACGTTCAAAAAAAGAGACAGGATAGAAAGTTTCAACAAAAAACTTTGGCTCGGGAGGAAAAAAAGATCTAATACTGAGAAGCTGAACAAATGACGGCAAGTCCAGTTGACTGAATGAGTAGCAGAGGAAGCCCTAAGCAGTAGATGTGGAATTAACTGAGTAGAGCCAAGGTCAGACTTCAGTGTATGACTTAATGGAAGGGAATTTCAAGTGTAATAAAAGCTCATCTTCACAGTAAGAACTTGGCAGCTGGGGACACTGTCATCTGAAGAAATTAGAAGTACTTTGTTGAACCCAAGAGACTAACTCCCAGGAAACTCTTGCATTACGATTTATGTGTTAGAAGCAGCAGATTATTGAGTGCTGGAGAAAAGCTTGAGGTGCAGAGTGACTGAAGAAGGTGACTGGTCAGATGGCATTCTGGAAATGCTCTTTTTTCATCTGAAGGAGAACAAGATCCTTTCATGTAATGACCAGACAAAAAAGCCGAGGTGCAAAGAATCCTCTGGGCCCTGCTTGTTATTTATTTCTCCTTCATAGGTTGGTGTTTGGGCTAGAAGATCTGCTTATTACAAATCTAGTGCTCACACTTCAAGATACTAAGCCTTTGCTGCTTGGCAAAATGCAGTTCTAAACCTACTTCAATTAACACGACCAAGTTCTGTCTTCACTTAGTGCAAAAGAGGTGGAAGGAAATTGCGATATAATTTATATCAAATATGTGGCTGTCCTTGTTAAATGAGCTTCACTGTCGTGGTTTATAAAGCCACAGGGACAGTTTTTGTTAAACACCTGGTGGGCTGAGGCAGGGACAGGGAGGGTTTCACTCACCACTTAGGGTCACAGGCAAGAAACCCACACGACTTGGGAAGAACAAAAAAACAATTGAATTTGTTAACTACTTACAACAAGAAGCAAGATACTGAGAGAGAGAACCACATCTTAGAAAGGCACTTCTCCCCCACCCCTCCCTTCTTCCCAAGGCCAAAGGCTTTGTTCTGTACCTTCTCCCCCCTCCGGCGGCGCAGGGGGCAGGGAATGGGGGGTGCAGTCAGTCCCCACTCCTTCCTCCTCAGGGGAGGGCTCCTCACAGTCTGTCCCAGCTGCAGCGTGGGGTCCCTTCTCATGGGAGAGTCCTTCTCAAGAACTCCTCTGGCGTGAGTCTTTTTCCACACGGGGCCACAGTCCCCCGATGACTGCCCAGCTGTGGTGTGGGCTTCTCCATAATTCCTCCGTGGGGTCCTCCACGGCTGCATCTTCTCGTGGGCTACACCAAGGCACAAACCGTGCGGTACCATGAATCTTCACCATGCTGCAGGGGAAATTCCAAGGGGAAAACCTCCCTCTTTCTTGCTTCCCTTCTCTAACCGGAGGGTCGTGAGGTCCTTCCTCTCAATCTCGCTCCTCTCTCCGCCGCAGGACTTCATCGGCTCCTGAGGAAACTGACCCTCGGGCGAGCCGTGGTGGAGGCTTGGGCTAGGGCAGGTCGGTTCGCAGAAGCCGGGCCCTGCCCAGGCCGCGCCACCCCATTGTTCCGTGCCCCCTCTTCAATATGTTACTTGCAGAGGCACCGACTGGCCTGTTCTTTACAACTCTATTGATAGTCATGGCCACAAAAGCACCCTAAAACCCAAGGAAGGATTTGTTCAATAGGTTTGTGATACAGTGACAATGTCCTGGGCACTTCATTTGGAAGATTGTTTCCCTCTTTCTTGCAGGAAGACCCTTTCTCTGCCTGCGGGCCCTGATTCAGGCTTTGCTTATAATCCACCTGTGGTTGTCAGTGCAAGTAGAGACCTTAGAAAATTATATTTGCTCTAACTTTTCAGTCTCGCATGTCAAAATAAGAACCTGCAGAGCAGCATTAAGGCATTGAAGTGGAAAAAGAGGGAGGAGAGGATAGGATATGCACAGATACAGATCTTCATTCCTTTTGCTGAGTTTGACTGAGAAGACATCAATTTTTGCATATTTATTAAAAATAGATGTAGATATTTATTGTCTGCCTCAGAAAAATAAAAATAATGGAAGCTTATGTGTTTAGTAATACAGTAGTTCAGTCTAATTGCACACTGCCAATGCAAGAACTTCGATTTTGGGGATACTTGACTGTATTTTGTCAGTAACAGGAACAGTGCAAATTGTAGGGTAAAATACGTATAAACTTGAAGATCATTGTATTTGTTGTAAAAAGAGGTTGTCTTGGGTTCTTGGCATGTAGAGATCATTCATGAGTTAACAAACTGAAATTACCTCAGTAATGCTGTTGTGTCATTGTGAGATACCAAGTGCTTACCAGAAGCAGGAAAGTACAAAGAGGAGTTACCTCTGCAGTAGGATGCAAAGAGAGATTTCTGCATTACAGCAAGTTAGGGGCAGACAGAAACCTCTGGTTTATTTCTCCTTTTGGTACAAAAATGGTGGGAGAGTGGAGGCTGGAAGGGAGACAAGGCTCTGCCCTGGCGGTGCTGGTGCTGAGCTCCCACTGGCAGCTGAAACCCGCTCTCACCCTGAGGAAGCCATGCCACCCTGTGAGTGGGTTTGCAGCGTGCAGCTTAAGTAAAATGTTTGTTAGGGGAATTTAAGGTTGATTGGTAACCATGGCAAATTAATGTAACTGCAGTGACACTGGGAAATTGTGCCAAATGAACAGAATTCACCCACTTTAATTTTCTGTGGGGACCAAACCCATTATTATGATGTCTGCTTCCCAAAGCTTTTGCTTCATTGTCCAACTATAACATAAAATAAATTATTGTCATTCTTTGCGTGATGAGGGTTGGGATTTATGTTTTGTCCTTCTGGAAATGAGCTGCAGATGAAGCACTTAGTAGAACTACAGTATTAACTTTTTTAAAAAAACTTGGATCATCAATTTTAGGATTTTTTTTTCCTCTCTGTTGTTATAGCAGTATTTAACAAAAACAATATTATTTAAGACATTAAAATCACTTTTGGTTACATTGGAAGATAAAGTTAGTCCTTCTGTGTATACATTTACATACGCATAGGTAATTTATAGACAGAGAGATTGCATTTACTAAGATGTGTTCTGCTATTATGTTTCCTCTATTAACTGTTACCAGATCACATAAAACTGAAACTCACCATAGCAAGGCTTCAGCCCTGGCTATAGAACTGGAAGCCTATAAATGTTACTTAAGTTACAGAGTCTTTTGAGGTTGAGTTTGTAGGGCCCAAAGGAGGACCTGTGGCAGTACCGTAAGTCGTGCTTTCCTCTGTTCCTGTAAGTGATGCAAGGGACACCTACAGATGCAGATGCAAATGCTGGGGAACGATCTGTAGCTCTGTGAATGAAATGTGTACAACAAGAGCAATAGTTATAAACTCTGGTCTGATGGCCATCTCTGTGCCTCTAGATGAACCAACCTTCAGTCCAAGCCCAGAGAAAACTGGAATTTCCAAAACAATAGGGCATATAAGAAAAGACATTGAGCTTCTGTTTCTTATGCCATTCGACAAGATTTAGAAGTAAATGCAGCCAGAATTAATGGTCATTACCTGATGAAAACCAGACATCCTTGGGAATAGGCTCATACAATCCAGGATAAGGCTAAATGCAATTAAAAGGACTCCACTGAGGCCAAAATGGCAGAGGAGCCAGAGGAAACAGATGGATTTTGCAGTATGGAATCATCATCATGAGGAAAGACTTTTTTTTAACTAAAAAAAAAGGGGAGAAAGAAAAATCTAGGTTGGGCAGTTAAAACATAAATGTGTTTCCTAGAAAGCATAAACAACTATAAAGAAGAGACGGTGGCAATCACTTTATTGATTACTTGCAAAGAGGAATTGGTGTTACTTTCTAAGTTATTTTTCTTGAATTTGGGTTATATATCAGTTAAAGAATGGTTGAGCAATTTTAAAGAATGATTCACTATTTACAGTAGTTGTTTCATCTGCAGTTCATTTGTAAGGGGAGAATTTAAAACTACCCCACCTTAGATTTCACTAACAAAAGTATTTGAATGTTACTTCTTTGTACACTAATCCCATAATTATAGTAAAAATCAAGCACCAGATTCTCATTTACTGATTTCATTAACACACTTGAAGGAACTTTTGCAATGTATCTCACGATATAACAGGGCCTTTATCTGCCTGAAAATCTGATTCAGGGGGTTCCCTTTAAGTTCCCATCACTTGCTTTGCTGAAGCGTATGGGTTCATAAGCCCTTTCTACACAAGTTTATGTTAGGAACAAGAACAGTTGTATAGCATAGAACAGTGGGTTTACTTCATTAAATATTGGTGGAGTGGAATACAATTAGCCTAATGTCTATGCTGAAGTAATAGGTGGTTTCACTTAACACAGGAGAAAACACTATAAAATTCTCATTACAAACCATGCTGCTCAGACCATAAATGAAGTGAAACTTCTTTCTTGGTAAAAATGTTGCTGGTATGTATTTCTAAAGGCTACACATTGGGGAAACAAGGTTGTCAGAATTACTTTTGAAAAGCTTTATGAATTTGCTTCTAATAAGCAAATGGCAGAGTGACAATACAATTTAGTAACTTATCCAGTATATTAGGATTCATAGGCTACTCAGAAGTTTCGCCCTCAGGCAAGACCTGTAGTAGTTGCAGGGAAATGATTTATGCATTGTAATAAATGTTACTGCTCAATCTGTTTGCTTGTTCAATGGTTAAAGTCCCAAAAGAAAAGTGTATCTCAAATTAGGACTGGCATGCATTATCTGTCAGCTTTATATAGTACTGTAAAAGTCATTCAGTTGACAGAAATATTAGCAGAATGTTTTATGGATTTTTGTACTGGATGAATCCTTGCGTTGGTGAGGAGAAGCGATGGGGCTGTGGTGCTGTACCACAGGATTAAAGTTGCGTGTAGATGAGTAGTTTCACTCAGTGGTTCACTGCAAATGAACATCTGGACTGCATATTGATTCCATGTGTGCAAATGAGATCAGCCCAAATAATGACCAGAATCAATCAGGCTTCAGCCTAGAAGTAATGTACACTGGTACTGATTTGTTAGACAACCAGAATTGGCAGCACCTTGCATAATGTGGCACCAATTGACAAAGATTAGACTGTTTTAGGGCCCTGACCGGTTATTAATTTGACCCCCCTCCCAAAATATTTGGCGAAGTAAAATCAGCTGTGGCTTATTTCTCCTTGCCCCCTCCTTTTCGTACCAGCCCTAATTGTTTTAGACAAACAAGTGAGCTTGCGGCCTGTTCACTTTACACAGGAAGACATGAATTCTTTGATCCATACAATATTCTCTAGTTCAACCTTGGAGCTATTTACTAAGGAGATTTATTTGCAGACAGTCAGTAAAGCAGTTCTTTACAAATGGAAATGAGTTCAGCTTCTTTGATTTTTTGGCTCAAGTTTCTCCCCTCTTGTAGGAGTCATATCACAAAACAATTAATAGGTACCTGCACAGGGTTCTTGTTTATTGGAGAGTAGCACAAACAATAGAGTCAAAATCACCCAGATGTTACAGAGGTTTTTTGAGTAGTGTAACACCTCTGGATCAGAGCTGAGCATCAAACAAAACTGCCCTGGTTTTAGGTTTTGGAGTAGACTTACAATTCAGACAAGGCTTGCTGCGGCTCACCAGCCTTTTGACCAAAGCTGCCCTTACTTTCAAATCACTTTGGACAAAAAAAAAAAAAAAAAGATAAAAAACCTACATTACATTAAAATAAAATTAATTTCCCCTTGTGTTTCTTTGAATTCCAGATTCACAGTGAAAAAAAAGGATCAAACCTCAAGAAGGTATTTGCACAAAGTACTACACCGTTTGCTTTCACACAGTTGCAGGGGTGCTGCCATTGAACGTACTGTAATTTTTCTAGCAAGTGTTTTATTTGTCTTTTGGCTTAAGAACAGGGAGACAGGCAGTCTGGTGAGACCTGAAAGTTTCTCTGTCTTGCCTTTGGTGAAATGAATGTAAAGAGACTGAAGCCAGTGAAACTGCAGTGATGCTGGTTTGCTGCACGAGGGAGGAGAATCTGGCATTCCCTCACTGTTGATCTCCTGGCATATTGCGTGGTGCTTCCTTTATCCATTACAAATTCAGGATTAGCTTTGTAGACCCTGGGAAGAATCAGGATTTTATAGTATGTGCTCCCAAGAATGATTTTTATATTCTGATATGAGTCACTTTTAATTGTTTGGTAATTCAGTGTGCGATCCACTCCCAAGGGGTCTATCGCTCTCTTTAGGGATCGCCTCCATAAATTGTGCCTTATAGTGCCTCTCAGGAACACAAAGTAATTTGGACTAGAAAGTAAGGAAACTGAAAGTCCAGGTGGAAATTAAATAAGCAAAAAGTAATTACCTGGTCAGGTCAGGAGGGTTAACCTCTCCTGACATAAGCATGAGGGAATCTTTAATGATCACAGGTGGTGGAAAATTTTCCTGACTCAAACCAGGAGTGACACGTCCAGCAGACGAGTGGCCCCCGATACCATGCTGGGGTGCTGGTTTAGTGCTGACCCGGGACGTCATCCATTTCTGCTGAATTGTCTGTGGTTTCAGTCATGTGAGATCAGAAAGCAGGCAGAGAAACTTAGAGTGCCTCTAATGCCATACCCTGCTGGGTGTCCCAGCATTGCGCGGCAATCTTTCTATCCAGCTCTTGCCCCTGCCTGACCTTGCATTGCTTTTAAGTTCCAGTGAGATCAAACAGGGTGGCACAGGGTGATGGGGATGTTTGTTTTGCTTCTGTGAATGGGCATCGCTTGTGATTCATGTGGTTCATGGGCCTGTGCTATAGTAATAACTGTTTGGTATGGAGAAGGGTGGTAGGTGTTGGTGATCTGACTTGCCTTACTAATCTCTAGCATCTATGATTCATCTGTTCTGGGAAAAAAATATTATCAGGGATCTTTGAATACAAAACATATTTTATCGTAACTAAAAAGCAGGTTGTGCCAGCTGTACTTACTGCATTCCTATGGTGCTTTTCTATAATAAACCTCTGCTGTACATGTATAAAGATACGTGAATCTGCCTGAAAATGTTTTTTTATGTGCTTCCTAAATTAAAATCTAGATGTAAAACCATGGCATTTGTTATCCTACTGGAGAAATTAATGTACAGAAGAAATCCTGCTTATATCTGCCATTTTTCTTTCAACTACTATTACCTGGTTTGAGGGTATTATTAACGACAACCAACTAACTTAAATTTCAGTTAGTGGGGCAGTACAATATTTCTGTGAATGCCTGTGCTGTGTGCCTAGCATCAACCTGCCCAGAAAAAGATAAGCCAAGGCCCTGTATTGTACTATCCGTATTAGAAGAATAAAATGAACCCTTCAAACTTCTTGCTACCCTGAAGTAGTGTAAGAGGCAGGCTTTCTGTGCTATTATGGTATTTGACAATGAATCACTAAGCCCTCTTTTCCTCTGTCATCTCAGTATTCAGTTCATTATGCTTTGTGACAAAGAATAAAAGACAGGCTTTATTCTTCATAATGTTTATGTTGCTAATGTGTTGTTTGTAATCAGCAATTTGTTTCTTTGAAGGGGTATATTTCAATATATGGACATGCCTTGCTGTGGTTGATATTTTCTTTGACTTGTTTTTCATAGGGAAAATGTCTTTTCATGTGGGATTTTCTTGTCTTTGTCTCTTTTTTTGTTTTCTGAATGCCTCACTAATTCTAGGAATTGACAATTTATAAAGGAGATCTAAAAAAAAAATTCTAACAAGGATTAAAAAAGTTATCCCATTTTAGAACATTTAGAAATGTTTTTATAGTTGTTACTTTAATAACTTAAGGATAGAAAAATGATTCCTGGGTGTCTAAATCCAGAAGATCACTTAGACTAGTTTGATGGCTACGGGATTTCCATATACTAAATCCTGAATCAAGGTGCTACAGTCTGATTGCACTGGAACATATCTTTTTAAAGATAGCTGGTTCAAATATCAAAGACAGGAGATTATATGAATCCCCAGTGGTTTAGGTGTATAGATGTAAACCCGGATTCAGTTGCAGGGGGAGTTTAAGTGAGCTTCGGAGCAGACACAGTTGCACAATCAGAGCCTTTAACGCTATGGTGATGCATCTCTGTGGCAGGGGGGGATATTGGTTTCCATCATACTCCCCAGGGGTTCTCAAAGATCGTGGCTCCTGTGACATTGTAAACTCTTTATAGCTGCTTCCTGCAATAAAGTTCACCAGAACCGTTAGTCAGTGATACCATCACCAGCGGTATCGCTGTGCAGTATGCTCCACTGCAGCTCCTCCCACGGAACATTTGCTGTCCAACACCGGGTTAATGTGTGCAGTTCAAAACAGTAGGAATTGCTTCATTCTCTGAGGTTCTTGAATGATCCACCTTGGTTGTCATCTTCTGTCTTGCCTGTGCCAGATAACCATTTGTGCAGTTGTTTTCTTCAAAGACGCCCATAAAGAAATTTTTGTTTGGCTTTGCTTTTCTTTTCTTGAAACAATCTTTCAGCAAGTAAAGATCTGAAGAAATGAGATTGACTTAATTGATACATGATGGGAAATGGCATGCATGTATATATGTCGAGAGAAAGAAAACAGAAAAACCAAAAGGCTGCAGTTGTGTTTCTAGATGCAGAGTATCCAAAATTTGTGGGGTGTGGAGAGGAAGGAGGAACAGTTACTTTCTGCGGAGTCAGCCACAACGCTAAGGAATTTCCCTTCTGGAGCCTGATACTGCTTGGATCCATGTCCTTGGAAAAGTCACTTAGTCCTCTATTTTAATTTTCCATTCAGAAAATGGCATTTAAAATACCTCCGTCTTTATCTGCATGGAGAAACTGGGTGTCTGCAAATCTCTTTGTTGCTGTTCAAGGCGGCAGGAATGAACCCAATTTTTCAGTCCTTTTTTTAATCAGTTTTTGTAACAACAATTGAATTCCTCTTTTGCAAAATGTTACCGCCGTGAGGACATGTGTGGGAGCTCTTCACCTCCAAAACAAGTCCTGACAGGAAGGGTCCCACCAGCCACTTCTGACGAGAAGGGGGGTAGCTATTTTACAGTATTGGTAATAACACCACACTGACCGCTGTGCAAGGGATGTTGTGTCCATCTGAAGGTTACCCACAGGGGATGATAATGTCATTTCTTAGCAGCTTTCTACCAGATATCCATTGTCTCCTCCTTAGAGCTCAGCTTAAGCCTAATTTTATATTTTTTTCCTCCATGTGTGTGACCAGAGCTGCTACTGGATTTCAGTCAAATTTAGGATACTAGAGATTTTTAAAAATGCCCAAAGTATTGTGATTAGATGCTGATGGCTGCAGTCAGGAGGGAGGGTCATCTCCCTGCTAGGGTGTGAGCTGGACCCTGAGAGACATTTCGTTCCTGGCACCACTCTCACCAGGAGTTCCCAAATGAGCTGATGTTACAAGCCCTCATCAGCTGCAGCAGCAGCCCAGGCTCCCAGCTGTCTGCATGTGCAGGAGGAAGCATTCAGCAGCTCGGACATATTTGTTTACAGTCGCCACAGTTCATGTGTCACAGGTGGAGAAGCCCTGGACTTTGGTACAGCAATTGGGGATCTCTCTAGGAGGTGTGGCTGAAATTTTTTTGGGGGAAGAAAACACTTTGTCCTTTTACTTATAAACACTTTGTCCTTTTACTTTTTCTGTTAGAGGTTTTCCCACTAAATGGTTGCTCTTCCCACTAAATGATTGCTTCTTATGCTCTATCTTAAAAATTTAAATCCAAGTTTAGAGGAGCATGAGCTGCTGTGCTGTTCTAGAGGGAGGCTGATGCTGCTGCAGCACATGGGCAAGGCAGACTTCTCATGAGCTTTCAGACGAGGAGATCGGTACAGGGCTGCTCAGACTGGCCAAACCTCAGAGGTTCCTGTGATTGTTCAGAGCTGAATATTTCTGATAACAATTTCTGAGCTTTAAGTTCACCTATTCTGTGTGTTTAACTACCTCCAAACGTGGCTTTTAGGAGGGCAGTTTGGTACTGAGGTTACTAAAATCTGCTGTTCTCCCCTTATTTTTAGCATCTAAGTCAATTTCTCAGTGCAGCTGTTGAGCTGCCCTACACCTCTGTGCTGGGAAAAATAGCATAGCCCATCCCTTCTTCTCTGCATTGCCATCCCTGCACCTCCTGGGAAGCACAGTGGGTGAGAATGCATTACAACTCTGTGCCTTTCAGCTTTCCAGGGATGGCAATATTTCTCCTTCTTCCACCTTCCACTATAAAATAACTACCCAAGTAAATTGACCACTTATTTTGGTATGTTATGGCCTGCTTAGAGAAAACTGGGTGCTGGCTTACAGGGAAGTCAGCAGCCAAGCAGAGAGCTAAACCCTGAGCTCTTTGCTGAATGTTGTGTGCAAGTCCCTCCATCCTCCGCTGCACCTTTTTCTCTGTATACTTGAAGAGTTTCAGATACTCTGCAGCCGTAGGCGTGTCAGCAGCTTTGCTTTATATCCTTTTCAAACTAGGTGGCATGCCAGCTTTTGTAGGCAGGTCTATTGTGATAGTTGCTCACAGTTGGTACTGTGAAGTATGTCCGTTTTCCTTTCCAGATGCTCTGTGCTACCAAATAAGGGGAAAACATGTGTTTCCCAATGCTGTGATAAGTCAGAGGTATAAGTTACAACTTTACCATATTGAGAAAGGAATGCAAAGTGCACCCTTCTCTATCAGCACAGAAAATGTTTACAGAATTGAGCTATAAGACATGGCAATATTCACTGAAGCAGGCTACATCACTGTGCAGAGGAGGAATGAGGGTGCTTTTTTGCCTTTTTGATTTGCCTTTTGCATTAAAAACTATTTTTGTTTGTTAGATTTCTCACTAGATACAATTCTGTATTTTGTTCTCATTCTTGTAGCTAAAACCTCTCACAAGTGAATGCAACCAAAAAATCAGGAAAAAAAAAATTAATCTCAAGTCGGTTAAAACTTCTTCTTTTTCATACCATTTTCTAATTTCTGTGAACAGCTGAATTTACTTTAGTTAATAATGAACTATGCAAAAAGGGGGACACAGGAAAATAAAACTAAAGATAACCAGTAATCTGTTCATCAGCTTGCCGTTAGTTTCATGTTTACATGTTTACCATTTTCAGCATTCTTTTTTTTTTTTTTCCTTTGGTTTAATGCAGCATCATGTTTTAATGGAGTAAACTCACCTCATTTTGTTACCATCCTATCCAAAAGCAGGAAATGAGCTTAAAAAAAGGGCTTATCAGCCAAATCAGCTGCACACTATGTTGTTAAGTTTCTCATTTTCAGATGGCAATTAAATAAATAAAAACAGAAACAGTGACTGGCACTCAGAAACCCAAATCACCATGAAATCTGAAGCATTTCCTTCTGCCAGGACGTGGTGGATGTCGGGAGACTCTGTTAGCCTGCTTTTTATCTCTACTGAAAAAAAACGTTCAAAAAGCTAAGGGAAAGTTTGGAGATTTGACATCAGCCCGTGGTGCCGTGTGTTTTCTTTAGAAGGAAGAAAGCCATGTCAGGGCTGTTAGAAGTGCCTGTCACCCATGTAGCGCGTGGCACCTTCGATGGTGGCCAGCGCTGTGTCCCTGGGCCTCAGGGGAGCCTCACACGTTCATGGATGGGTGACGCAATGGATGTGTGGAGGGCAGGAGTGACTTTCTTAACCTGCTTCACAGCTGTGCTGGTTACAGCTGACAAACAGAGCGGGGACTGGGCGCTCCTGGCCAGGCTCCAGCCACAAGGGTGGGCGTCCCTGGGCTGTGAAAGCACCTTGCCATCTCCTCCTGCTTTCTGCCAGCTGGTACTTTGTTCTGTAAGACCCATGTTAGCCCAAGGAGGGTGTGAATGGTAGCCCTGTGTCCTGAAGGAGCTCCCGTTCCCTTGGGAGGCGGCGCTCCAAGGAGGACACCATCTTTGGGAAGCTGCGGCGTCGCTCTTGGCCTTGGCCCAGCCGGGGTGGTGAGCTCCAGGCTCTCGCTGGGCCTCTCCAGGAAACCCAACCACCAGCAGATTGCCTCTCTGGGCAAGGCCACTGCTTTTCTGCCTCCAGCAAGGCCTTCAGCAGCAGGTGTTGCCATTGGCCTGTCTCTGTTCTGTCCCTGAGCTGAACGGTTTGGTGTGGAGAGGCGAGAGAGGAAGACGGGGGAATCCTGAGCAATCCAGAGATGTAGCACAGTGTACGGTCGCAGATGTGCTGATGGATGCTGCAAAGAAAGCATTTTCTTTTTGAACTGTCAGCACTGTCTGTGGCTTGACACAATATTTTGTCTTCATTTTAAACTTTTTACTCATTATTAAAATATTTAAATTGGCTGGTGTGAAATCCTGTAGGAATAGTAGGAGTTTATTTCAGGGCAGCGGTGCTTAAAAGAATCCCATAAGCATAACCATGTACGGAGGCGACAGGGTATCAGTCCAGAGGAAAATTCACTGTCAGTTCAAATGTAATCCATATGTTAAAACTCCAGAAAGTGTTTGTTAGTCTGATGGTTTGGCTAATATCAAGGAATGTTCCCTCGTGGGAGACCTAACTTTCAAGCTCACGTAATGATAAGTGCTTTACTGAAGTAATCTTTGGGGGTGATGTGGGGCTTGGAGTATTGCTTTTGAGATTATGTGACATTTTGCCAGGTAATGACATTAGTTGATCTGGGGGGCAGTGGGGAGTGGTAGCGACCCCTTCTCACGCACACACACAGACACACAGACAAGCACACACACGTTAGATACAAACCACTCTGACACTGGTCTAGGGAACAGGGACACGTATCTGCTGTAGGAATGGGTATACCTATGCTGTAGGTACTAGGAAAGCAGACGGGAGCAACTTGGCCATTCCTTGCTTTTCCTGCAGGAACATGAGTATATGAATAGTTCTGAAGTGCTAGAATTGCAGTTGGATGAAAAAATGGGTGGTTGAAAACAAATGTCTGAAAAAAACCTTTTTTTTTTTTTGCGTCTACTTTTTCAGATAAAATTTTGCTCCCAATCTGTGTTCAATTTTACTTAGTACTAAGTAAGCCTTAGATGAGGTGCAAATTTGCAAAAGGAACAGCAAATGGCTGCTGTTGAGACAAGCTCAAGAGGAGGTGGTTGTACAAGGGGGAAGCAGGTTTAGGGTGCATGAATGCCTGTTCGTGGCACAGTTTCTTTCTCTGAAAATCAGAGTAGAGTTAGACAGGCTGGGATCAAGGCCAGATTCTCGAAACAGCTCAAGAGCACCTAGGTAAGCCGCTGGATTTTGGTTTATGTTCTGTTCTCAGACAGGAGGCAGGCAGATTTTGCGGGCACTGGTGGGAGCTGAGCTCCATCACAAATCCAAGTCCATACCAAGATCTTCATCCAGGCCATTTCAGTGATTAGCAGGAGACTGTTCCTGCAAAAGCATGCACAAATATGCAGGGATAAGTCTTTTTATTCCTGAAACAAGGAAGTGTTATACTGCAGCATGGCAAAACAACAATGACTGCGTTCAGGATGTGTCACTTGGAGGTTTTGTCCATCCTGAATAGTTACAAGTATTCTCCAAGGATATGGAGGACTTTACTACATTGCTTCTTGGACACAGCAATAACTTAAAACACAGATCCAGCAACATGCAAAGATTTTGATGGGAAGTGGTGATTACCCTTGAATCTCAGCAGTGATGAAGCTTGGCACTCACGGTTTGGGGTAACAGAGAAATAAATTATTCAAGCCGAACTTTTTTCTTATGTCATGTATCCTACATACTTGCTTCTGCTGAAAATGCCAGTGATAGAAAAACATGCTAATATTCACCAATCAACTTAATTACATTTGACACAGTAAGTTTATACAATAATTTCTTTAAGTAACTTTCAGTTTAAAAAGAAGAAAATCCGTAAACAGGTCAGCAGCAGTCTGTCTTTACCTCTTCAACAAATTCTGTGGGAAACTGCTGGAAGAGTGATGATGATGACAATGAATATTTATTTGTTTATATTACCATCATTCCCTTTAAGCACATGTGCCTCTTTTTGCTATGAGCTGCATGTTAGAAAAATGCATTTGCACTCCCAAGTGTTTACAGTGTAGGCAATATTGCTTCAGAAAATTGCCAGTCTCAGTAAATGCTGTCAGATACAATGTTTGCTACAAGTTCTAGCTGATCCAAACTTTTTGACTTAAAAACAAGGAAAACATACTTAAGATACCCTACTGGTATGTTAGTGCTAATATCGTACCTTCTTTCTTAGCTTCCATCTCAAACAACATTTGTAACAGCATGACTGTAATGGAGTCTCAAGCAAATACAAAGTACAACCAAAGGAAAAGCTTGTCTAAGCACATCATGGCAAACCTCTTACAAAAGTGGCATCATACTTTTAGTACTGAGCAGAGAGGAACTCTGTATGAGTTGCATGTATGCACATACTTAACAGGCTAAAGTTTATTAGGAGGTATTTAATTTGATGTATCTTTCACTTATTTATTTATGTTGATCTTTGACAGTGTTGCTCTTCTACATACACAAAAAAAAATCAAAAATATTTTAACTTTCAGAGGTTGGGTATTAACTTTGGGTATTTTTACAGATTGTTCTTATTACAGATGTAAAAGTGACATTCACATCATTTTAGGTTTACAAGTATTGTGTCACTGTGTTGTTAAGGGCCCCATTCAGAAGTATGGAGTACAATACTAGTGTTATAAGAAAAAAATAAATTCTTTTTATCAAGTCTGCATTTTTATTCAAAATATGGAGAGACTGGTGCTTGTTTTGTGATGTTAGCATTCTTGCTATTCCTGTTTGTTCCTGAAGCATGAATCAGAATTATGTCATAGCACGTATATTTCATAAAGACATTTAAGTAAAGGAAAGTTGTGGATCCTTTACTGCAAACAAAACAAAATTGATAGGAAAGAAGTTAATATATGCCTTTCTGAGGTATAGTAATTAATTGAATGGTAATTCATGGTAATGTTCTGTGGCATTTTTAAATCCTTAATATTTACATTATAGTAGTGTCCAAATTATGCTAGGTGCTTCTCTAACATGTCTCCCACAAGCAATGTGCTGAATTTTATCTATGATTTGATTTAAAAATGTGCAAAGTACGAGTATATTTGCACATTTAAATGGCATCCAAGAGTATTAATACAATTCATAAGAATAAAGTTTCTTAAAGATTATTTTATTACATTTCCCTGATATCTGTGTTTACTTGATTTCAAAGTAAATAATTTTGTCAAAATGAACTAAGTGAGTCTGAGGAGAGAAGGATGGGTAAGTTATTTTCCAAACCAACTACCTCTTCCCTCCTCACCAGTGAATCACTTGCCCAAATTCTTCTGGAGCATCCTCCTCCAGGCAGTACAAATTTTCCTGTGCTTAATCCATGTTTCACTGTTGCTTTTTCTATGTCATTGTCCCACTGCCCACAAATTTCTTTGGTGCATTGTGCAACTTCCTGTTACATTGTCAACAGGAAACAAATCCATCAGACAACTGAGGTTAAAATCACACATGGGTGTCACAATTTGCTATGCATCACCATTCAAGTTTCTCTGTTCTGGGTCATTTGATGATCCTTGAGGTCTCTTCCAACCTTAATGATTCTTATGATTCTATGATTTCTTCAGAGCTGAGCTTAAAAAAAATTCTCCCTTTTATTCCTCTAAGTCTTTAAAAACGTGTAATGTGAAAGAGAAGTCAGGATTCACCACTGAAGCACTCTGAGCCTGATAACACACCATTACTGAAATTAAATGTTCGTATTCAAATGTCTGAAAATATACCCAGCTCATACCAATTTATCTGCTACTAATAAAGTGTCAATCACACAACTTGTCCTCTCCACTCTTTGTCCTTATTCCATAGGCCATGTTATATTATGATTTATCGCCCATACTTTGGCCAACCAGTTCAGGTTACTGTCTGGATGGTGCCTACATGTGTCTCCGTTTTTTGCATGTCAGGGTCAAAATGCAAGTTCCCAGCATATAAATTTCTGATCTGAGCCACTGTTATGCCATGCAGAAACCTGATGATTTTCCTAAGTCCCCACTTTCCCTTCCTGCTCTGCAATGAGTTTTGCCTCCTCTCCCCCTCCTGACAATACCTAGGCCTGTAATTTGGAACAAATCTTATGATATTATATGGTGGTTTTTGGAGAGTGTAGAGTAGAAAGTGTGTTTTTGATTAGGTGCCACCTGTCAGGAGAAGAAAAGCAAGATAATCCTTACCCTAGGGTCTACATGACAAAATGCACGAGCACATTTTGACTGATAAACATAAACAGAAGTTGGTTTGTAGGCAACTTTTGTGAAGCAACATCTCGAACCATTTTGGCTTTTGGCAACCTTGTTTTGCTAATGATGTACCAATGGAAACAAAAGCTATATCTGTTCCTGTCAACAGGAACTCATCATAAATAGAGACATGTAAAGATGTGGAATGGGAACTGTGTGGGATTTTGGAGATGGGGTGGATCTTGTTTTGTTTGGGTTTTTTTTAATGAAGAGCTTATGTATAATTTGCTTATTTTCTGGTTTAGGTTATATTGAAATCAGTGGAAAGATTCCCTTATAGAAAAGCAGGAAGGAGCTGGATGAGATCTTCCAGGATGTGGCTAATTTTTAACTGTTCTGTGCTTTGGTTCTCCTAGTGAACTCCTATCTTCTAGGCAAGTTGAAAACTAAGTCTTGAGCTCTCACAAAAAAGAAAATTAAGCACTTAAACCTCTGATTCACCTTACCTTTATCTGAGCCTGACATGGGTAAATAATAGTCACTGAACTACTGAATAGGGTAGTGAAAGTGCATGAAGTCTTTTAAATTAAGTAAAATGTCAATCAAGGGTTTTTTTCACCTGTAGGATAATTAATTTTCTGTTGTTAGATATTGGTCCTGCAAAACAGATAAAACTTTGCTGACAAAAATATTGGTTTTTTTACATATAGATTGATTATATGCACACACAAACACACACAACTTTTTACATATATATATATGTGTGTGTGTGTGTGTTTAACATTTTATCATAGAGAATGTGTTTGTACACACACAGGAATTTCTCAGTTGTAGTGTCCTAAAAGTACTACCTCTCCTTTGCTCCAGCACTCTCTTTTGTTTAAGAAAGCAATAATGGATATTCAAAACACATTGCCATGTTGTATCAGGCTGAAAGTTGCCCTGATTTCTCCTTGCCCCTCTGGCTGTGTCCAGACTTGGATGTTTCTATGGAGGTTGGAGGGACTCGGCAGCAGTCAGGTGTGTGGAAGCCCCACTGAGTCTGTGTGAAGGTGTTGACCTGGACACCAGCCTGAGATAGCAGATTTCCTGTGTGAAGTGGGCCTTTAATATATACTGTATTTTGGTGTTAAGTGTTTTGAGCTTTTTCATAGTCCTCAAAAAAAGACTGCAGGGAAAACAATGGCTATGTCTATACCAGTGTGGAAAATGGTCCTAAAGATCATCCCATGCCACTGAGGCCAGCTGCTGTATTTTATATATTTATATAAACCTCCTCAGCTTCCAAAACAAGGTGGCTGCATCCACACTGCCTTTTGGGGGTGGTCCTTGGTCTGTCCTAACTCCTGAGAATTATTTTTGCTAGACAGAATAGATACCGTCCCAGTGATATTTTCCCCACAGCTGTATAATATAGATAACCAAGCTCCAGTGTCTGGAAACGTTTCCTGGCTCTGTCTAGAAGAGAGTTAGCCAGTGGATTTATTGTCCCCGTAGAATTTAGACACAAGTCTCACATAAGTTGATGGGATTTACAAATACATTGCTCCATTTGGGTTAACTCATGAATACACAGAGATTTCATTTGTTTCAGTTTGTTTTGTAGTATCCAAATGCACACAACCAAGCATAAAAATATCAAAGAAAACTGCTGCTAAGAAAACAGGCTATTTTTGAGTCAGTGGTGATCTT
Source organism: Pterocles gutturalis (assembly GCF_000699245.1). Lineage (NCBI taxonomy): Eukaryota > Metazoa > Chordata > Aves > Pterocliformes > Pteroclidae > Pterocles > Pterocles gutturalis. The sequence goes on from NW_010098923.1 coordinate 21,292, forward strand.
GTGATTAATCAAGGACCAGTTCTGGTCATGTTAAGGAGAAAGTCAGTGAATTCATAGGTGGAAATGAGCAGAGTTATGGTGCCGAATCGGTATAAAAGAGCGGAAAAAATGTGTACTTTTTATGGAGTAATTATGTACACAAAAGCAAATTTTCCATTCCTGTTTCCCCCATTCTATGCTTTAATTTTTCTTGACATTGGATCCATTATGGTATCGTATGAGTTTCGTCACAGAAGTAAATAACAGCTTGTTTCCTTGGGAGCGATTGAAAAACAGAGTAAAAACAGCACTTACTGTTTTTGAAAGTTGTCAGATTGTCATGGCAGTGAAGTGTTGCATCATGTTGTCATGACAACTCAAATTATAAAAACTGATTTGAAGAGAAATAAAAGCACTCTTCAGTCATGAAAGTCATTTAACTTTAAAGGTTTCGTCTTTTATTTTCTATCTCTTATCTACCTTGCTCCTGTTTTTAAGAAATGGGCAATACTCAGGACTCTCACAAAGTAAGGATTTGCACTACACAGTGACTCAGGGAGCTTTTTTTTTTCTTTCCCACTGAGACAGAGAGGATGCAGGAACTGAAATGTGGAGGCAAGCACGTTACTGGGGGAAAGTCAGAATGGGATAAAAAGGTGGTGGGTTGTTTTTTTTGTTTTTTTTTCCCTCTGTGTGCCTCTTTGCACAATTTCCTTTCAAGCAACTCGTTCAAATATATATCAAGATAAACCGATAACACATGCTCTGAGTTTGTCAGGGATAAACAGCAGTGAGACTACAGCATGTTTGACCTGTTTAGAGATTCTGGTGGAATTTCAAGAGCCCTCAGCAACGACCTGTTCGTGTTTCTCCATCAAAATCGAGGAGCATTTACTTACTGTGCCAATGGCTAGAGAGCAGAAGTGGGTTAGTGCTGACCACTATTGAAATCCCGTTCTCTCTGCGGAGTGTGCTTGGAATGAGTCAGGCTGTTTTAACGGGGGATGGGATTGAGCCTCTGTACCAGGATAAAATAAACAAACAAACAAAAAAAAGTAAATTGTGCAGTTTGTCAGTTTGTGTAAAACAGCTGTCACCAAACACAAAATGCTGACATACAAACTGCAGAAGGGCAGCAAAACCACTTGTTCTGAGCAAGGTCAAGTAAAATTTGATTGATCACTGTTCATTGGGCTTGTATACGTTGTAACATGGCTTTATGCAATCCTGTTCTTGTATTTGTGGAGAGAAAGGTGTTTGTATATGTCTATACAGTCATTTCTGCTGCTCCTGCTCTTACCCAGCAACTTGTCAGTATTTCAACCTGTTTCAGCTGGATTTTAAAGGTCTGCAGAGAGAATGTTCCTGGGAGTTTCAGGGAAACAGACTCCACATGAAGAGATCCTGTCCTGGGAGCTTTCTGCCCCAGGGTGTGCAGCAGGAGTTCCTGGGAAGACTTCAAAGAGAACTCGTGCAGGAAGGAGGTCTTGTAAGTGCCCCAAGTGCAAGAGGAGCTCACTGTCAATCAACAGACACATATCTATAAGTGACCAATTTTCACTGTTTCTTAGAAATCATCTGATTTACTTGGGGAATGATGCATGGGTTGCATGACGTGAAATCTCGAGATAGTTAGAGACAAAAGCAGTTCCCTGTAAAGGATGTGACCACAGATGTGGAGAAGATCTTTCTGCATTAGCCGTGCTCTGAATGTTTCTTAAGCTGTATCCCTCATATTTCTGTACTGGGAGAACTGCCATTTTCAAAGGCCTTTGACTTGGGTAGTTCCATAATAATTCTTAATCAAACATTTGAAAAGTGTTGGTGCTGCTATAATTGTTTGCCCGTTATATTTAGTTGCCTTCCTTTTCACATTTCAGGACTCCAGCAGTTTTTAATTAAATAAAAATAAGATCATAATGGAGAGATGTATTTCTTATTCCTTCATTAAAATAAACCAGCTTTTATAATAAATATAGACACTGAATTTGTATGTGTTACAGTTCAGAATTACAGTGGAGAGTAGTCACCTTAGGAACAAGAGAAAATCTGTGAAGTATCACCCTGATTAATGAGTTTCAGAAGTTAACATGAGGGGCTAGAAATGAAACATTTTGGTAGCCCAAACCAGAGATGCCTCTACAATCACAGCACATAGTTGAAGATATTCAGTTGCACTGCACTGAACAATATATTAGTCACCTCTGTCTTTCTCGGTTTTCTCCAGAATCTGCAGTCAGTCTTTTATATCTGTTTGATGCCTCTGCAGTGGCCTGAAATGACCAGGTCTCCTTGGCTTTACTACTGGAGGGGAAAAAGAAAAGCTGAGCACTGAGAGGTTTTTAGTTTCACTTGGAGTATGTTGGTGGTGCAGATGTGGTGGTTTGGGTTGGATGAGGTGAGCAAGGATGGTTTTGAAGCTGGGAGAGTTATCTTCTGTAACAACCACCTCTATTGGCAGCATTTAGACTTATTAAGGATGGGGGTGTAATTCTCTCCTTAATCCAACAGCAGTGCTGCAGCTCTGAGTTTATGTTTTAATTGCACATACAAGATCGCAACTTGTATGTCCCAAGCAGGCTGGAGCTTACCCTCCCTGTGTGCCTGCGCCTGTACCACGACAGACCAGAGCTTTCAGAAGTGCAGTCCTACCCTTAGTAAATTCAAGCTAAGCCATTCTGTGAAGTATTCCTGACATGACTGGTGCAGAATCGGTGATTCATCGCTAGTTTTTCAGCACTCCTTTCTCACCCTCTGCCTCTTTCTGCTGTTTGCTTGTGTGTTTAAGCCAGGCAGGAGAGTGTAAGTCTGAACTCATATCACACAGATGAGTATGCTTTAAGTGTCTGTTTATTAATATCTGTTTTCTTGTCTCCATCTAGACTGTATATTACTGATGCACATACTTGTTAGTGCTTTTGTTAACAGATGTTTTAATTAAGGCCAAATGAAAAGAGAGAAATGTGGAAATCATTTCAGGTCTGATTTTTCACATGAACTAGCAGCTAACTAATACTGCATGTAACTTTTTTGATCTAATTGCATTGCATTCAGTCTATCTAGTGCTGTCACTCCAAATCACCATTTAAGAGCCATGCAAGTTGCAGCACGTTTCAGGCATTAATAGTGGCCAGGTAGTATTATACTATTTTTAATGAATGTCTGTTTTCTATTCTTTGCTATGCTTTCTTTGGAAAGAGGCCCGTGTAACAAAGTATTAAGAAAACACACTGCTGCCCTGGAATGTGTATATTAGCTGCAGATTATTTCCTATTAGCAGATTAGCTGCGAGGCTATTGGCTCTGAAAGGTCTTTGAGAGTATTTTGTTTTGTAACTGATTCAAGCCATGGGAGAGAATTGCCACCCTGATTGGGAAGAAGAATTAGCTACTGTTGCCATGGCCACTGGAGCTCACACTCGCATTGTTAAATCCAGTGCCCTCCAATGAGATGCCACAGCGTGAACTCCTTGGCTTTGTTAATGAAATGATAGAATATGGGGGTTTTTGGGCAGACAAGGAGTAGGCTGGGAAAATCTCATGTGAGATATATGTGAAATGTTTGGGTTTTTTTTTCTTTTTTTCTCAAATTCAGTGTTTAATTTTGGGCATGTTGCTGCTTTAGGCTACCCCAGTGACATTACACTGTGAAATCACTCCCTTTTAACAGAATCCATCTCTTTGCCTTTTGGTAGGGAAGGAGCTAATCCCACTCCCCTCCGCAGCAGAGCGCCGACCCGCGGGAACCTGCTTCAGCGCAGGGACGAGGGGTGGATGGAGGCAGCCACACAGGGACCTGGGTCCTTCCTGCACTTTGTATCATTATTGTATGCAGGGTTATAAAACGCTGCAGGGCCTGTAGAAACTGGAGAAACTACCAGCGTTTGTTAGGGCTGTTGTAAACGACACTAACTCTACTTCTGTCTTTCTAGCTGCAGGCAGGCAGAAATATGGGAGAGGATTGCTTCCCCACATCTTCATCAGAAATTAATTTCTTGCTTGGGCTTTAAGAGTTGGCACTGAAAGCCCATCCCTTAGAAATAATAGTTTGAATACAGGCAAAAAAAAAAAAAAAGGAAAGTGTCAATAACTGAGAGTTAATAAGAGCATAAAAAATGTATGAAATTAATCTCATATATTTGAGAAATAAATCTGACTAATCATTGGTAGATGGGGCTCACATGTATTTCATGCATCTAACTCTGTTTAACTTCCAAGGAAGTTTTGAACAGTGAAAAATACCGTATTGAAACTTATATCAATGTGAACGGTTAACAGAAAATAGTTATATTGATGTCTGCATTTGAAACATAGCTCCTGAAACACATGTAAGTGATTTCAAGCAAAATGTTTATTTTCTTTTTAAATCTATTCTTCCCCCTCTGTTATCTTCAATGTTAGCAGAATCAATCACCTTCTTTAAATCACCCCACTGTCCTGAACTCTTTATTTAAACCGCTTTGTGAGATTGCCTAACATGTGGAAATGAGCCAAAGAAATGTATTTCCACTGGCATGGTAAAATGTTGGCATTGGGCATTTTTCAACTCAGCAGCAGGGTGTGGATGATAGGCCAACTACATGTATAAAATGTGTGTCATGCTGAATGGTGGCATGGAGCAGCCTACATCATGGGTGGTAATGAGGCTGTCTCACTGCGGCTCACTGATTTTTATAATGGATATTTTTAAATGATTGCAGACCTATCCTGGGAAAATGGTGGTGGGGATTATTATAGAGACTCTAAGAAGCATGCACATTGTTCTTCACAGTTTCTCAGCAAGCTCTAGTTTTACAGGCCAGATATTTGCAGGAAAGGGCACAGTATCTCCTGCTGCTGTAGAGTCTTTTGGAGTCTCTCAAGCAAAGAACAAGGCTATCCAGAGCCTTCTCCTGTCCAGAGAAAGGGTTTTAAAGTAGAAAAGTGTATGTGTGTGTGTGTATATATATATTTCTTCTTAATTTCTCAGTGAAGTTTGTAGGAGGGTTTTTTGGTTTGCTTGGATCCTGTCTTTATCCTTCTGAACTGATTTACAACTTTTTGGGGGAATACATTTTGACCCAAGAGTCACTTCTAGGTTACTTGTTATTATAACTGAAATCTCGATCAATGCAGAATAAGTTCTTTATCCTGAAAACAGGGTAATACTGGTTGTAACAGCATGGAAGTGACAGCTGTCATTTAAGGCCAAGGCAAAGGATAGGACTACTTTGATTTCAAGATATTGGCCAGCAGGACTTTTCTGATTACATATAGTGACTTTCAGTGGGTAGGCAACCAATCTAGAAAACAAAGTAAAAGTCAATGTCCTATTTAATCAGTCTCGTTCCAATGAATTTAGTTCCAATTAAAGCAATTTTGCCTATTTTTAAAGCACTTAAAAAAAAAAATGCAGCCTCATCTGACATTCCAGTGGGGAAAATGGTGTATAATCCAGTAGTCACTCTTTCAAATACCAAAGTTTAATTTTGCTTATTGCCTGAGGGAGATGAAAGTCTTCATCTGAGAAAAATTCATGAATTCAGACAATATAAAGTCTTTGCAATGAATGCATCATAATCTCTGCTTTTATTTATGCATTTATTTTAAAAGGAATGCTTTACACAATGCAATCTAAAGTGCAGTGTTTTCTCCCTGTGGCTAGTCTGACTGAAATAATAACATATCTGCCTATCTGTCTTGTCATCTTAATGGTGTATTGAATAAAAAGATCACTTGTGATTGTGGAATTGACAGTCTATGTTGCAGGAGACCTAGCTCTCCTGTTTGTCTTTCTCATTCTGGAACTGCAGTGCCAGGAGTGGAATGAGATGTTCCAAAAGTGATGCTTTTGTCCTCATTTCTTGGGCTCCAAGGTGCAGTTGGGACATCTAATGGGAGCTGTCACATCTGAGAGGTACTTTTTGTCTCACAAACAATTTAGGAGAACAGTATGATGCTCAGCAATGGGTTACTTGAGCAGTGACTGGTCAAGAACTCTTGGGCCTTTCTGTGCAAACCTTTGGTGGGTTAATGTGTTCATCATGGCATTCTGTATTTCAAGGGTTGACTGTATATTTGAATTCAGTAAGATTTTCTCTTTTTAATTTGATTCTGAGATATAAAATGAGTGAAAGATTTGGTATTTTTATTCAGTAAAGTAGCAGTATGTGGTCCTTAGCTCTTGCTAAAGCTTCAAGTCTTGCTGAAACTAAGGAGACTGCAGCAAGCCCTATTATCTAGGATTTGCTCCTGTTTTTCAGAACACAAGCAAATCCTTCCTTCCCCTTCTCTATCATCCCATTCCTCCAACAGGAGAAATTAAGTTATATAACTTTTCCCTTCATTTAGAAACAAGTCACCTGAAATTTACTATGCAGAACCCTTTATGGCTTGTTCTTCAGCTTCTGTGCAGATGCAAGCACACATGCTCTTTTAAATAAAATTGTCCACACTGAAAAGAAAGGGGATGGAGAAGAACTTCCAGCCTTCTGTAATGAAAGGGGGCTCACTTTTCTGTTACGTTTTCCACAGAACACTTTTGTTTGCACATAAATATTGATTTACTGTCTTCAGGAGATTGTTGTTTACAATAAATACTGTGGTGAGCTGGTTTTGCTCTGTTTACTTTGTACACTTGAGAATTCTGACTTGACTCTAGTAGGGGTTTTCGGAGATCTTTTGTGATAGAACAGACATACCGCAGTCTTGGATTAATGTTTCAGAGATGTGAATGTGATGACCAGTAATTTTTTTTTTTTCTTTTTGCTTTAAGGACAGAAATGAGCCATTCTGTAACATGGATAAGTATGTGTTTCTGTATAGCATGAAATTGGTGAAATGCTTGTGAAAGGAAACTGAAGAAGTACATGGAGGCTTTATATTGCATAGCACTTACTGCAAATGCTTTGTTTACAACAAATAATGTAGATAGACATATACAGTAAAGTTTTAGCTGCTGTTTATCTTCTGTAAATTATATAAGCAGGAAAATAAAATTGGAGGCTTGCTTCCAATTGACCTTTAGGACAGGCTGGTGGGTTCTTTCGAGAGCTCTCCAACGTCGAGGGGAGTATTCACACCTGTTAAGGGCATAAGGTCCTGTAAACTGCATTCATACTTGCACATGGAGGGGAAACCTCCCAGGCTATGCTTTAGCACAGTGAATCATTAGTAGGAGAACCAAGCCATTCTGACAGCTAATGCAGAAGCTTTCTTGTGGTTAATCAGGTATCGGGTAGGTAAAGAGCATTTCAAAAACTCAAATGACTTTGTAGACATTTTGCATGTTAAGTCTATCTTATCGTTACATAGCCTCACTTTGGCTGACTGGTATATATACATATATAAGTTGAATAAGGGGTTAATAACATTTGTACTGCAGTTGAAAATGTTCAAAAACTGCAACAACATTTATATTTTATATTCATCTAATAGAAAAATGTGCACAGATGTGAGAAGGTGATACAATAAATAATTGAGGAGGACATTAGAAGAAGAAATCAAAGCCACTTATATGCTTATGATCTTTTAATTAAAGATGCTTGAGTGCAGATCAGTGGAATTAATTCTAGTTTCCTTAATGGGCAGTGGAAGTGATTTTGTTCTCTTTGTAGTATACCCTTGTTATTTGACTACAAATACAGATGGTAGTAAATGTGAGTGATGGATAAGGCTGGTGGCTTATTCTGGGCTGAAATATTAAATGGGAAAAAGTTTCAAAAAGGGCTGATTAAGTGTAGGTACAGTTAGACATATAAATAGCATCATATTAAAAAGAAATGCCAAATGTGCATGGTAGCAGTCTCAAATTAATAGGAACATTTGCAAACTTGTGGAGTAGGAACATGACTTCAGGTAACTGATTTTGACCACCTTGACTGTGATGCAGTCCCAACTGCCTAAATATCTAGTCATAAAAAAATTGCTTGCTGCTCATAGACTTGAGAAGGACAGCTTTATCTCTGCATTGACTTCTGATCCTGTACCCATTGTAAGTGCTGACACTGTTGTGACTGGCTGTACTGGAGTCAGAGAAGATGCCCCCATCTCAAAATAGCAATCATCTTTTCAACGTGATTCTGTTTTGTTTACAACTGTCACACTTCTTCCATCTTCTTTCTTCATCAAATGAAATTAAAAAGTCATGACTTCTTCACTGCCAAATACAGTGGAGTTAAGCACAGCGTGAGCAGCTCCTCTGAAGCTGGCCTTGCTCTTCTCTTGCAGGTGGTGAAGGTCATCCTATTCCTGTGTATTGGTAGAGGCTGCTTGCCACTGAAACAGCTACTGAACAGTTTTGTCATGTAGGCAATGTGTTTTGGGGACCAGAAGGAGGCAGATAATGAAATTAGGCTCTGTCCATGGGCAGTCAGGTGAGTCGTTTTGCACAGCCATGGACATAAACAAAAGACTAAAGGCCAGGCACACAAGCAGTGGAAGAGGTAGAAACAAATCTCAGACTGATTCACGGCTTTGACATCTTATGAGAAGACTGCATTTTTAATTTGCATGAGCACTACTGTAATGAAACAGCCAGGAATTATCACAAAAAATAACAGAAAGTAAAAGCTACCTGTACTGTAAGAACTTGCCGTCCTGCTTGGCAGGATGCTGACCGCCCTGTGTGGGATGGCCGGCACTACAATGGTACGAATAAATGGGGGCTCTCTGTAGCATCTTCTGGTGCTTGTTCAAGCTGTACTAAAGAAATAGTATTGCTGTGGGGATCTGCTCACCTCTTATACCTGTGTTGTCTTTTTAGGATCTTTACAATGATCTACATGTCTTAATATCCCCTTGAAATGTTCTGTAAATTGGAAAACTTCTTAAACAGCCTTCAGTGTCCTACATGCACACTAGAGATTCATACCAGTTCTTTGCTTTGCCTGCAGACAAGAGGTGATTCATTACTTGGAAAGTGTGCTATATGAATTGAATAGGAAAGGCAGAAACAATTCCTGTGGCACTGTGTGTAACTGCTCTCTTGCTGTGGCACAGATTGTCAGTCTTCCCCCTTTTCCCTCTCCATATTAAAAGAGGAGTCCTCAACTTTGGAGATGATGATTGAAAGTCAACTACGGTATGCAGGGGCATGGGTTTACTTCTTTTCTGTTGCCACCCTAGAAGCCACAGTCCACTTACAAAAATTTCAATACTTATTTGAAAACTGTGGAGTATGACTAAGTGTCTGTGTTAAAGCAGTTACTTAACAAGACTAAAATGAAAAAAAAATTTTTCCAGGACTTCTCAGTATTTGCTATTAGAGAGATAGCAAACTCTCTTGAAAACTGTGCTTCGTTTTTTTAACAGTTACATCTTTTTCTTAAATTCCTGCACTCATCTTTGAATTCTGCACAGTTGATGATGAATGGATAATGAATGTGACAGTAAATGAAAATTATTTCAATATCTAACAGCAGTGCTCCATGCCAGCAGTACAATGTAGCTAAACAGTGTAATTAATGGATTTAAAAACAGGAGGAGTGCTTGGATTTTCAAATTAAAATCTAAAGGTAGTTCTTAAAAACTGGGGAACAGTTAGACTAGTTTGTGGTGGTGATGCCCTGAGGATGTTCAGATTAAGTTAATTTTACTTTATTAAAAAAGAAAAGTAGCGCTTTCATATATTGCTTTGGAATTCTGAAAGCACTGGGTGATAAATAAACACTTTTTTTTTCTTTTAAAGTTATGAAATTTATTATGAATAGGGAAAAAAAGTGGATAAGAGAGATGATGTAACAGTTTCTGATAATTGGTATATACTTTTCAGATAAATCCAAAACCTTTCATAATATTTATAGAAAAATCCACTGTTTATATTTTCTTTCTTCTTTACTTGACTTACACTAAGATTTTATTCTTTTATGTTCACTTAGAAATGCAATCATTCCTTTGTTATATGATTATTTGTGGACTATGGAGTGAAAACCTCTTAGGTTTAAGTAAGAAAAAACTCTAAACTAGGACTCCTTGCTATGGCACAACTCTTGTTACCTTGTGAGGAGTAATTCACTGTATGGAACTAATTTTTACAGGGTTTGCTGTGTTTCTGAAAGCAGCAAGGCCTCTTTCATCTGACGAAATCTAACTTCTGTACTATAAAGGCTTGTAGAGCATGTCTGATCTTAGCTCTGCACCTAGCAAGCCTGTCATGTTCTCCATGAAATAGAAGCAAGGAAAAAGCTAAACATCTGTGGCTTGAAGTAAACTGGTTTCCGGCTCATTATGTTTCTTCAGCTGCCTTCTGATATCCAGAAAGTGGCTCACTGTAAAAAATAATAAAATTTTGAAATGAATGCAATAATGTAAGTGCTGCCGATATCCTATTTGGCAATGGGTTTTGTGTTTGAAGCAAGTCTAGAACATTCTATATTTGGGGAGAAATTGGAGGTCCAGTCATTAGCAAAGTCATTGGAAGCATAAGTTGAAGTGAGTAAATCGGTTTCTGAGTTCTACAAAGTGAGTGCCACAAAACATCAAGTGTGAATCACGCCATGAAGTTATGAGAAAGCAATGTAGTTTTCGGGCCCACTGATGGAGGATCCAGCAGGTTACTCTGTGTGTAACTCTCCAGCGCGAGACTCATCTCCCATCTCAGTGAAGCTCCTCTGATGTTCTCTGGCTGGGAGACTGGCCCAATGATTTACCTCTTCCATGCACAGATGGCAGTCATTCCTTTTAAAGAGCTTTTCGAAAATCAGTGTAGTCTTCCTGTACTGGATTTCCCTTGAAGTCCCAGACAGCAACCCCATCCACCTGTTTTCCAGGACTGCCTAACCTTGCAAGCTCCATGTTCACTTAAGCCATCCTATTTAGACTGCTAGCATGGGGTGAACTGGAAATTCAGCTGCTCTGGTGGCTGCAGTTTTATTGTTTGGGCTAGGTCAGAGTTCTGAAGGAATGGTTTCAATCAACTTCTGTCGTGTTCGTTACTCTCAAAAAGACTTCAGCTATGGAGACTTTTGAATGAACAAAAATATGGATGATCAAAAGAGGAAATGAGCTGTGGTCTTTTAGCTGCCAGAGGCATCACTTTCTTTCCAGCTACCAACTGGGGGAGCTGCTTATATAAATAACTATAAATAGGATGGGGGATGAGACAGGATCAGCACAAGGAGGCCATCAGCAGTTTATGTGCTTGAGTCCTTTCTCTGCCATCTCCCAAATAAGATTTCCATTCAAAAGGATGTTCAGAAGTTCATTTGCAATCTTCATGACTGTCTGGTGGGTGTCATCTCAAGTATGTGCTGCCTGGTAAGCTCCCCTTAGTGTTCACTATAAATTATGTTGCAGTCATGAATCAGAATTTGTTTATTTGTTCCCAATCCATTTTTTTTCTTTTTTTTTTCTTTTTTTTTTCTTTTTTTTTTCTTTTTTTTTTTTTTTACCACGGCAGTCCTCCACTTAAAACATTAAACAGAACAATTCTAAACATGCAATAGGGCTTAAAAGTAATGACATTGGAAAAGGTGTAATGTGCCATTTGCTCACGGTTTCTTGTCTTCTCCAAAGAGTTAGCTCTTACATTATAAGGTTGAAAAAAGATAGAAAGAAGGTATATGCATGTGACACAGCTAAAGAAATGTGGGTCATGTGTGACCCCAAAATATTGCTTTAAGTGGCTGACGGAAAGCTTTGGAAATAACTTATTTAGAAATAATTGTGCTAATACCTCCTTGGTCTCCATTTTTATTACTAGGAGTATTTAAGCTATAATCTTCAGTTTGTGACGTTAAGATTCCTCTCTGTGTCAATCACTTACGGTGTAAAATGCAGACTATGTCTTTAAGTGGGAATTACAGAACAAAGGAAACTTTCAGGGGCTTTTTTTTTTTTTTTGTTTGGGGGGGTCTACAGAGGGTGTCCTAGGAGTTGCTGTCAGAAAACACAGTAATAGTATTCAGTCACACACACAGAATTGAACTAATCTCTAGATCTGGTGTTAGAGAGGGATTTTTCCTCAGAGGAGATTGGCAAGGAAGCTAGGCATAGAGAAACTTCACATTTTTCTAGAACACTAACCAACGAAGGGAGAATCTTCAGGCTCTACCTGGGGCAATGCAAGTGTGGCAACTCCACTTCTTTTCCAAAACCTCCCTGGCCAGAGCTAGCGAAGGTCCTGGAGGGCAACTGTTTATGCCAACATCAGCAGTTCTCTTTGTAAGTCATTTACATTTTCCCATGTAAAACTTCCTCCTTGCCCTAAATGTGGACTGAGGAGGACGTGCCCAAGAAGAAGGAGGTGTGTGGTGCCTTCACACTGAGCTGGTTTGTTGTGGAGGGGCATTTCTGCCATCTGCAGCTAAGAACGTCTAAGTGTTTAATAACGAGGGAGCTTTGTATAAGATGAGATGCATTATATAAGATAGCCATCTGCCTTAAATATTTCCTTGCTACTGTCTTTTATATTTATTACTTTGATGTGTCGGGTTGGTTTTTTTTTTTGGTGGGGAAAGTTTTGGTTTTACAGTTTCTTGCACAAACCAGAGGTAGGAGAGACTTAAACTTACCAGTGTACGCTGACGTATGTCCTCTGGGACGTTTCTGTAGAAGCACTGGTAGTGTAACTGCTGCCAGTTTTGTTGTGTTTGTGTTAAAGCATGTAAGAGGAGTACATTGAAAAGGAAGATGCAAATATGCTGGTACATGTTCACAGTCTTATGGACCTTTAAAGGCCAGTCATGTGAGATACCCACCAATGTCCTCCTCCTGAATGACTCATTTTCAGGGAAGAAAATTCCTTGCTCTTAAAACAGTCACAGCTGTCCTACTGATGAGGTTGCAGACCCTGGCATTAGCTAGAGATGGAAAGTGGCACACCTCGTCCTTTCAGTTTCTCCCTGAGTTAGCTATTGGCACACCTGATTTATCTTTGGAAGATATAACTGCCTTCTCACCCAAAATAATGTGCATTAAATTCTGCAAAACCTTTCTCATACCAGTTTCTTTTTTACCCTGATGTTACCTCGCTTGGCTGGAAGGGTTTTGAAATAATTATTCACTTATTTTCGAGCAATGCAAAATAAAGAACAGCGCCCAAAGGATTGAGGCAACCAAAGACCTTAAATCATGATGGTGAAATCAGGGGGAGTGCTTGAACTGGTAAACTCTTCTCTTTACCAAATATGTTTACAGGATCAAGCTCCAAGTACATGTAAACTCTTATTGTAGTATCTTGGGTAAAAGTTGAAGTTGCTGTCTTTTGTTTTACCAGACTGCCAGTGTATTTCTGCAGATGCTCTGTAGAAAAAGGGCAGCAAGCAACCTATACACTGAATAACTATCTGAGGTATATCACTGAGGGATCTAGGAAAGAAAATAATAATAATAATAATAGTAATAATAATAGTAATAATAATAATAACAATAATAATGCAACCTGATTCTATTTTGAGCAGAATATTGTCATCAAATACTTTAGAAATGTTAATGAGTAAGGTCAAATATTTAATGAAAACATCCAGCTCTTATTTTGAACTTAACCTTCATAAACCATCTTTTTTGATCTAAGTCATGTTTCACCTGTACATGGAATTATTAACTTTCTTTTCATATCAATTGATTTCTACTGATTTGAGAGGAGATGGGCTATTACATTGATGCATCTATTTTGAATTGGTAGGGTTATTTTTTTTCAGATTTACTCCCATGGTTGTCTTGTGATTGGAATCTGTCTTTTAGGTATATATAACTTTCATTGAAAGTTTAGAACAATAGATGAAGAATAACATATTTTCATTTATTTCTAAATTGCACAATAGGCTTTTATTAGTGTATAAAGGATTTACTGCTTTGTTTGGTTGGTTTTGTGTTTCATGTAAGTGGAAAGTAGCTCTTAAAGTTTAGCAAAACCGAGCAGGTTCGCACATGTATGGCCAAGCAGACAATCTGTCTGTACCCAGATTACACTTAGTCAATCACTCAGTACGAAAGAGATCTTTGATAAATTGATTATTCCTCCAGTCTTTTAACATAAAGCACATTTCATGTTTGTTTCCTGTTAGGACCGCTTGTTTCTCGTGTTATTTGTCTGTGTATATAACTTTTGAAAAGTGCTGTATGTGTTACCATTTAGACTTGATGAAAGAATTCTTTTGAGGAATAATTTCTATCAGGAAAGAAAAAAAAATGTTTCAAAATCAAAACAGGAGCCAAGTTTCAAAGCTATCAGAGCAAAAAGCCCTGCATGAGGACAGGTATTAAAAGAATTATTTTTTTCCCTAAGTAGCAGAACAAAAATGAATTACAGAAATTTTCCTGACATATGATGAAAAAAGTTTTTCCTCTTAGTTGTCATTTTTAATATCAAATTTCATCTCCATGTCTCACCAGGAGTAAAGTAATTGCAAAATAGATACATTTAGAATGCCTTCTTTTGTTACATCATGTGTATTGATGTAATAATGTTTATACATATTTCATTAACCTGAATGGTGTTCTGCTCGACTGAGCATTACTCACATGGTTTAAGGAGAAGTGTGATGCAAGGGTAACATTTTGGGCATTTTATCTCTCACAAAGAAGAAGGCTAGGTCCTACCGGAGTTTATTTTTCACAGAAGTGTAGAAATCAGAGAAGAAAACTATTTAAGCTTGTATGTTTTATGTTTATAACAAGTATTTTTCAGACTTAGGAAAATTTTTGTAGAATCATAGAGTGGCCTGGGTTGAAAAGGACCTTAAAGATCATCGAGTTCCAACCCCTCTGCTGTGGGCAGGGTTGCCAACCACTAGAGCAGCCTGCCCAGGGTCCCTAATTTTCACAGACGAAAGCTTAGGCTTGGTAGAGGTATCTGATTTAAGATATATTTTCATGAAAATTTAGTATTTGTAAAATGCTAGTAACATGCACAGTTGACTTGATTAAGAACGGCTTAACTGACAAACCTCAAAAAGTTGTCACTAGTGGGGAATCACATATGATTAGAAATGTTTAGAGGATAAATGCACAAATGCTAATTAAAAGTCCAATACTATTAACCATTTCCACTGGGCATCCAAAATAATTGAAAAATTACTGCTGCACAAGTAAAGTCAGTCCTGAACTTCAGGATAAAGTAAAAGCATATTCAAAAGGAATTGAACAGAGAAAATGTACAATACAGTCCTCCATTTTGGGGGTATTTTACAGTCCAGCCCTTCTAGCTCGTAGGAAAAAAGAAAACTTCAGAGATTATATAGGATGTTCCTGAGGAGAAAATACAAAGTGCTAAAAAGCATCTTTTTCCAAGCATAGAGAAAACTAGTGTCTAGAAGCTGAAGTCATAAATTCATATCAGAGGAGAAGAGCTGGGAGAAACTGCCAGTGGGGTCTCTTGGTTTATCCAGATCAGGATGGGGAGTCTTTTTACAGGAATCTTTTAGCCGGACACAAAAAGTTTTAGCCAAATACAAATTACTGGGTTCAGTCCAGCAGCAATGAGTTGAAATTTAATGGCCTGTGATATACAAAATGGCCTCTCCAACCATAAATTCAATGAATCTTGGACATTTCTGAAACTGAACAATGAAATCTTAGTCTCACTAAAATTAGCATCAGTATTTCACTTGATTTTTCTTCTCCCTCCAAACTGGAGGGCAGGTGGAGCTGATTTTTAGGGGTTTTTTTCTGTAATTTATTGTCTCAGGAGGTTGGAGTTCCCCAATTCCTTGCATAACCTACTGTTGTAGGGTACTAACCTGACTTTGCTTGTCTACAAGACGGATTAATTTTATCGTATTGCATATTAACGGGTTGATGCTCTCAATGGTCAATTATTTTTAACGTTAACTCCATAGTGAGTTAACGTTAAAAATAATCCAGGACTGTCATAAAAGGCATCCACTTTATTTCAATAGACTTAACTTTGCAATCAAGGTGACTATCTAAATGTTTCATATTCTGAAACTTTATTCTCCCTGCAGTAACTCTGCTGCTTAATCATGAGGCCAAACTTAAATATTTGCCAATTCAAATCTTTTGATTACGCTGTTGATATTCTCTGTACATGTCGTGATATGTTTTATAATAAAAAAGTGTCCTTAGGAAGAAGGAAGCATATGAAGTAGGCAGCTGGCAAAGGTACTTGATCCCTCCTCTCTTGAATGAAAACTTACAGCTGTGATCTCCTCTGATCTCGGGGTGTGAAACTCTCCTGCATGCTCTGCACTCACTCAGAGCACAACCTTCCTATTGCTGCCGATGGGTTTTCCTCCTGGGAAACGAGGCCAGGTGCACAGCAGGATCCGCTCCTCCAGACAGAGCTGCAAAGCAGGTCTGAATATGGACAATCCCAGTGCACTGAATTTTTTTTTGTTTGTTTTAAAGTAAAAATCTTTATGTGTGCATTGCTAACGTGTGCAGGAAGCATTCATATTATGTGTTTATGAATTTGTGTGTAGATCTGTTTGCTGCTGTGCCAGTCTGGGTTTTTTTAACCTTTCAGCATTTCATCTTTCTGCTGCTTTAGCTTTTCCTTTGAGCTGTAGTCATGCACTTTGCCCCAGACAGGTCTCTGAAATAAAAGACTACATGAATCCTTATTTCTAGTTTCAGCTTGCACTGAACTTGCCAGTTCATTCAGATAGATTATATTTCTGTACCTTGGGTGTGAGATACACAGTCTCAAATGACACATCACAAGAGATACTATAGCAAATGCTGGTTTATTATCACTCTGTCCTTTGAACTGCAACATCATTAAAAAAGGAAGAAAACCACATTAATTTAAATACAAAGAACGAGGTAGGTGATTGTTCTCTGTCAAATGCTGGTGGTTCAAAGAAGGATGTTTTCTTTGATTTCTCCTCCGTTAGATTTCTATATCAGTACACTGAATTTTGAAGAGAGATGCCTGAATTCACATATTTTTCATGGTTGTATTTTGGTTCATGGCTCGCAATATGAATGAAAGGATATGTACAAAGCAGATTTTCTGCCCTATCACACTGTGCGATTTGTACTGTCCTGAAAATTGAACTAAATCCTCTGGGTGTGAAGTAAGAACAAACAGCTTATTCCCTTCTGCTCCTCTAAACCACATGAATTTAAATATTAATGAAACTTACATGAATCACACATAACACATACTGCCCCTTTGTGCTGGAAAAGGCCGGGCTTTTTATGGTTGCTGCCATACAGCCAGGATAATAGGAAGCAGAGTCATAAAACAGTAATTAATACACTACTGAACTGAGCCATTTTGTTGTGTAGATGCTAATTAAGAATGATAGATACCAGTGATTGAGTGGCACATAATACCTTTGGTCAGCATAAGTGAAAGGTCAGTTATCATTCTGACTACTTTAAGTGAAAATGTTTTCCCTTATGTCAGTGATTTCAGAAGCCGCGAACGTCAAAGTAAAATGCCTTATGCCTTCTCTTTCTAGAATGTAGATTTTTAGTGACATGACAGGAGTAACAGCATTTGATTTGCTGTGAGGTTTCAGACCAAACAATCAGAAGGGGAAAAAAAATATTAATAAGTAAATATTAAATCTTGGCATTTCGAGAGCATTCAGTTTGGGGTGGTTCTCTGAGAGGCTGTAAAAGGGGCTGGCTTTCTGAACAGGGCAACCCCTCCTGCCAGAAAATGATTCAATGAGACTGGACACTTCAAAGTTTTCTTTTGGAAAATCTCGTCCACTTGATCAAAACATTCCTTGATGGTTTTAGAATATTTCTAAGTTACTAGTTTTTCAGGAAAGTGGGAAAGGGTAGCCTTAACTCCCAAACTAGGGATGAATTCAGACGTTACAGCTTTATCCAGTGAAGAGACAAGTCAGAAACGGAGCACGTGCTCTGGCAGTAGGAATGTTAGACATCTCACAGATGCTCGTACCAGTGCTACATGTTTAACTTCACTTGTCATCTCTGTGTTCCTCATAGCTTAGACACCTTCTATTTTTCTTTAATACTGCACGACCATGATTAAAGTTGATAGAAAAAATCCTATCCCGAGGCTATTAAGACCCTTAGATACTTTAAAGGGTACATGCGTAGGCAAAAGCATGACATGACTTTTTTTGAAAAATGTCATTATTACTTTTAAAATTTTGCATTATTAAAAAATCATTTGATATTTTGATCTCATATATTATGTAATTCCTCCTTAGGGATGAGCTGCTGCGGTTAAAAAAGAAAAAGAAAGGGAAAAAAAATGAAGTAACCAAAGAAGATTTTTAATACAGTTCTGTGATGGTTTTTGGGCAGTACCAAAGCCACTGGAGTTCTAACTAGGCACTGCAGTTAATGTTGTAGTTCATGTAGCAATTGACTATTTTAAAAATAGAAGCTTGAACTGACCATGAGGTGCTGTTATACCTCATTCGCATCCTATTTCAGTGTGAGAAAAGATTTAAGCTATATTGAAAAAAAAAAAAAAGTTTAACATATTTGATAATATAACAGCAGAGAAACAAGGATGCAAATATTGGGTCATGGTTTTGCAACCTAGTGTTAGTACTACTGAGTGCTTTAAAGAATAGTATCTCCTTGCTCGGGAAATTGCGACTTCATAGTGTTTCGTTATAATGAAGTCTGAGTGGGTGTTGGAATAGATGGCTTTAGCATGCTCCGAGGTGAGTAACCAAGTCTGATTTCTTAGGTAAGCGGGTATGATCAGTAAAGTTGATCAGTACAGCAAAAGAGAACGCAGAAAATGAGACAGCAAGCACAGTAACAAAGTCACAGGTCTTATCTAAAAGTCAGTGGGGGACTGAAAAACTCAGCACAGATCAGAGAGTGAGTTGCTCAGTGAGAAGGAAGAAGGACTGACTTGGCTTCAGTCTTGCTTGGGCATAACTGGCATTTGAATATACCCATTTCTGAGGAAGGCTCTTGACCTTGCTAAAAATGGAAAATAAAAATGAATGAGGAATGCTTTTTCAGGCTTTCAGCTCTTGAAAGGCGCTAGCCACTGGGCAGGCCACACACGGGGCCATCTGTGGCCTGCAGCCGGGGCAGCGAGGGGCGGTTCTGTGGCTGGCAGCCGGGGCAGGCAGGGCCGCACCGCCGCAGCTCGCCCTCCGCCTCGGGTGAGGAGCAGCTTGTGTGCGTAACAGGGAGGATTGTAACGTACTCGGGCAACTCTGGGCACACTCTTCAGAAGCCACCGATGACGTTGCAGTTGTGTAACTTGAACAGCCTCTGTTCTTGCTCAGCCTGCCAAGAATGCTGCAACCCAAAAAGCCTGTTATGCAACTGCGAGTGAGAAACTTGGGCCGCTGCAGCCGGCCACATCTTGACAATTGGGTATTTGTCCAGTCTGGCTTTTCAGCTCATTTTTTATGTTAACGGGACTATGGTTTTCCCGTATAGGCTTCTTCAGGATAACAGAGCCACATGTTTACCAGGAAGACGGACACAGTATTATAACTGCATTTCTAATACAGCTTCTGTTTGTCTATCTGAGTAATCAAGCTGCTGGCAATTTTCCAGAAGGTCTAAGATCCACTGCAAAAGTATAATCAAGCTAGGTGTTCTTTGAAGGAGAGGAAAGAAACTTTTATTTGCAGCTTGTTTGTCTGGACCTACAACAGGAGTGACACATGTCTGGAAGAGACCCCCTGCATCACTAGCTTCAGCCACAGGCAATCATAGGATGTCACATTGTCCTTTTAATAATTAGATCACGTTCTATTTTAAAATACATAGAACCTTTGCCCCCCCCCCCCGCATTCTTTTGCGC
>NW_010098923.1:40948-48275 GCF_000699245.1 Pterocles gutturalis
GAAATCTACTTGCTATAAACCAGCTTCTCGTTTCTGTCCTCAATTTGTGCCTGACCATAATTGTTGGAAGACTAGACAAATTACATCATTAATTGTTTATTCTTATTTGTGGCAGGGCCTGCCATTTATGTGAGTGGCATCTTAGTAAACTTAAGTTATTGAAGTTCTTGGCTTTAAAAGACTGAGAAGGATGTGTGGAATTGGGAGTTTGAGTGGAACATTTGTCCTTATCCAAGAGATAGTTTGAGTGGGTGTTTTCTGGGTGCTGGTTGTGCCCAGTTTCAGTGCTTGAATAACCTTTCTCTGTTGTTGAGGTGAAGATGAGGTCCTTGTCAAAAGAGGAAAGCACTCACTGAACTGCTAAGTGTGCATGATAATTTATCTGCAGGCAAGATAAAAAGCATTATGTCTTAAATTATTGATCTTATGTTTGATTTGGGATGCAAGGAATCGTTTGAACCATAAAGCAAGTTGTAGATTTTCTCTAGGAATTACTGTGAGTAATTAAAAGATGAGAATTTCTGTCTCAAAAGGAGAAAGCAGAAGACTCTGCTCAAAGGGAGGTTGTTGAAAGGGAGGGAGGTTATTAGTGACATCCAGGAAGCATAGTCTAGGGACCAATTTTTTAAACCATTTCTTTAATGTCTGTGGCACAAAAAGAAGAGTGCAGCTATGCATTTGGGAAATGAGGACAAGAATTTCTGCTTAATGTGGCTGGTTACAGCGGTCGTTAGACAGAAGTAGCTCCTGGAGCAAAACCAAAGAAGTAGCACTCTTGAAACAGACGCTGAGCTCCAGAGTCAGGCTTTTTCCTCCTTCTTCTGTCCCTTGTTTTTTTAATTCATTACTAAAAAATGGACTTTGCTTCAGCAAAGCTCAATTCTGGGTGAAGATCTAGAGTCCACCTCTCCTATTTTTTGTGCAGATGGAGGAAAGTGCTGCCACACTTGTCTCCAAGTGGATGTGTCCCTAGCTGCTCTGAAATTTTTATGCACTAAGTGCTATGATTATTTTCTTGAGAGACATTTCAGTGTGTTTCACCTGTTTTCCAGATTCCTACTGAGCCTATGTAGGAGACAGACAGAGAGCTCTTGAGGCACAGGGAGCTCTGCTGGTGACAAAGTGGAGAACTTAATGTGGCTGAGGAGCTTCCAGGTGAAAGCCAGAGCTGTTTTCAGGGTTAATGGCTGCTAAGCAGGGCTAATGTAGCTCACAATTTTGTATTCAGGCACCTCAGGACAAATAAATCCTGGTTTAGATGCCTAAAACCTTCTTTGGATCTGGACCAAATGCTTTGTTTTTATTCTTGGAGAAATGTTGAAGAGAATGTAAGTGCTTCTGATTTCAACATGCAGATACTTAAACTTGATTAGAGTGAAAAAGCAAGAATCTTACGCATGAAGAAGTGTTAAAAGACATTCAGATTGCAATCTAAGCCTACAAAATCAAGGAAATCCTGAGGTAGGATTATTACATTAATCTTTCTGTCCTCCTCCAACAAACTCAAACTCCCTTTGTCCTTACATTGTTTATTCTAGCAAATACGGTTGTCTATGTATCTGCCACTAGGGTAACATTTATTATCTTCATGTGGAACAGTTTATTATCACGTAACTGATATAAACAGTTAAAAAGATGTTGTCTCTGTGATGTTTCTTGGCCCACCAGAGCCTGATTTGCTAACCTTCTGAGCCTGCAGTGAACCTTGCCTAGTTTTCAGTAACACGTATGAAGACCATAGGCCTGAAGGCTGTGGGTGGCTATAGCTGTACTACTTGTTGTGCTCTTTTATTTTGCTTGTCATCTAGAACTTGTATTATTTTAGATGGGATAATTTTGGGCAGTTATATTTTTTTAATCTATTACAATATTGTAAAAACACCTAAAGTCTTGGTTGTTGGTTTCAGCATCCCCAAGTAGTGTATAAATAGACCCTGAAATACTGGACTCGTTTTCCTATTATTTGTCTAACAAGTCACCCGTGGTGTGTAAATGCTATCGAATAATGTCTGTGTTGTGAGAAAGATTAGCTGTTGGTGTCTGGTTTAAAAGTTATTCCATTTGCTTAGTGGGACTACATATACATTTAGAAACAGCCAACCAAATTAGGATATGAGGAAGTAATGCTTTTTTTTAGTATTACTTTGCTTCCTCTTCCAAACTGTTCTTTCTTCCTCAAATAAAAAAGAAGTATTTCTAGAAAGATAAGGATCTTCATCCTGAATGGGAATCCTACCCCCCGAACCCAGACACTTCAGCTCAGCATTTTGTTGCAGGGAGCAAAATTTTTCTGTATGGGGTTCAGGAAAGAGGATTAATCATAATTAAATTAACATGAAATACTGACAGGTGAGCTCCTGAGTGACTGTTTCTTAAATACAGAGTAAACAAACATTTTAATGTGTGGCCTGTGACTTTCAAAATGAAGCATATTAAAGAAGTTGATGTTTTTATTCTATGGATCCATTGCAATATTTTAACTTCTAAAACGCTGTTTTAATGAGTGTCAGTTGTGTAGCATGTTGCTTTTTACTAGACTCACAAGAACTAAATGTAACACTCGTATTTCCAGGAACTTGTAAAACCTCCTTCTTTTCTGCAGAAGAAGTCATTTTTAATGTGCCTTAAAGCACAAATGTTTTACTTGTAGTTTTGCATGCAATGAGAACCATTACTACTCTGTGCACAGTTGCTAAATCTGTGCATAGGGCCATAGCAGTATAGATCCCCATTGGTAAGTATTTCCCATGCATTTAAGACAGAATTAATGGATTGTTTGCATGGCAGATTTTATTTATAAGTTAGAGTAAATCTGCACATATGTGCTGTTTACAGCAGAGACAATCACTTGTTGATCTTTGCAAGAATTTACATTTAGCTTGATCAATGCAAGACATATTTTAATTTGCAAATGATTCAAATCTTTACATTAGTATTTTAAAATGAAGAGTCCATCCTCTGCCTTCGTAACAGAGGCTCTCTAAGAGGCAGGTAATTTTAAAATATATATTATTAAATTTATATTACAAATTTTAGGAGTGTTCCCCACTTAAGCAACAAGGAGTGTATGTTTGAAATTGACTCTGTTGTTCAAAGCAAAAGAAACCTGAGTCCCACCTTTGTATTGCCTCAGGCAGGCTTCTGCACAGTAGCAGGATATGAGGAAGGAATGTATATTTACAAATATCGAAAAAGAAATACGAAAACTCGGTTTTAATACTTGGTAGTTTATGCAAGTCTGTTATCACCATGAGATTAATCAAAATGACTGTCCTAACATAATAGATTGTAGACTAGAAGTGATTATATACATTTTCAAATTTATGTTTGTGTTTATGTTTTAGTTAGTGGTTTAGGCTGTGAAATTTTGACCCTGGGGTTAAACCTAAAGGTTTTCAAACTAAGAAATCCATGGCTAAAATATGCTTGGTGGGAGGGAATAATATAATTACACATAGCTTTTTGATAAACAGCCTGAATTATGCTTCAAAGGACAGATGTGGCTTTAATAATCTGAACCATTTGCATTTTCAGATTAAACCCTGCTTGATTGCATTGTACTTGTATGTATACTTAAATCTATATGTTAAATGTTATACTTTGATATAGAGCATATTGTTTGACTTTGTTCTTATGATCTGACAAGCTTCATTATATAATAAACTAGTTTAAATAAATCTTAAAGACATAAAAGTGTTCTTGACAGTAAGAAAAAAAATTGAAGCACACAAATGATATATCGGTTAGATGTTCCAGAGAGAGTCAAAGCTTTTTTCATTCAGATCTTTGAACATGTGTTTTGAATAAAGCTGTAAGGCATTTTCCAGTAACCAGTGTTGTATTACAAAAATGAGTAAAGTAAAACAAAAGGAAAACATGTTTCAACATTTTATTCAGTATTGTCACACATTGTTGCACATTTCCAGCTGGAAGTAAATGTGACATTTGTAATGCTAATTTTTCAAACCTAACCTTTTATAACATATAAAATATTACTTGGGATGGTGTGCCCTTGTGAAAAGAGCAGGAGTAATGAAGTACTCGATCAGGGTTCAATTGGATTCCTAATGGCTTGAGTGCAATTATACTGCCAGTTTGTTGCAATCAATCAAAACCTTTTGTGAATTGTTCTCTTGAACTGTATGTAGTGGTAACTGCTGATAAGCAGGTTACGGAGCACTTGACCTGCTATACTAGCAGTGTGTGTCTCTCACAAAAAACAACAAATAATGCTGCTAACCCTACCCTGTTTGTCCCATGTGAGGAAAAAAACATGGGTTTGTTAATACAGAAGAACACACTGTAGCCTTGCTCCATGTTATGCCTGGTGGTTCAATGTGAGCATAGGTTTAATGCAGAAGGACATAAGAAAAATGCAGTATATAATTCTGGTGTTACATATGTAACACTGTTAATTGTGGGCTGCAGGTACATTAACCAACTCAAAAAATGTAGAGCTCTCAGAGTTGCTCCTTTTTGTCTATCAGAATGACCGATTGCCAGCTTCCCTCGGCTCAGAGAGCAGGGAGAAGGAGGAGGAACAGAAGGGAAGGAGCACATGCAAGCAATTTGGATACTAAAAAAATGCCAATTTAAAAAAAAATTACAATTAAGCTATAATAGAATTTATAGAAAGATGGATATAATTTATTTTGGTTTTATTTGTCCAGGGCCATAACATATTAGCCTCGAAATATAATCTAAAACATACCACATACAGTGTTGCTAATGGGACATTTCTGCTAAAAGGACTTATTCCCATACTTCAGGTTAGGAAAAATATACTATAATGTTTCATCACAAGGCATTCCTCTGAAAGTGAAGGCTAATTAAATAGTTTTTACTGTTAGTTGAAGAT
Organism: Pterocles gutturalis; assembly: GCF_000699245.1. Lineage (NCBI taxonomy): Eukaryota > Metazoa > Chordata > Aves > Pterocliformes > Pteroclidae > Pterocles > Pterocles gutturalis. The sequence goes on from NW_010098923.1 coordinate 45,807, forward strand.
ATCATACACCTGAAGACCTAAATCCATGTGAGAAATGTTTGAACTCAGCAAATGAGGCACTTGAAGAAGGGCACCTCGAGGCCGTTGGTCTTGGGATCAGAAGTCTCCCCTGTTTCTGGAGGCTGAGTACTACCTAATTTTTACCTTGCTATGCCTCAGCAGGTGCCAGTTTGCTATGAGTGTGACAGTATGAAAGTCTTTCACTATTTGTCTTTCATCCCACAATTTCTCTCCTGAGTCTGGTACACAAAACACCATGCAATTGTAGCAAGCTGGGTTAATGCTCGTGTTGAAATGTTCTTCCCATTGAAGGCAGCAACAGTAATTCCATGCATCTTGCTCAAAAAATATCTGCTTGTTTCCTGAGCAAGTAAAATATGTATGTTTTTGCTATAATGCAAAACCAATAAGGGTTCTGTCTGTAGCTGTACCCCCTCAACACGTCCCAGGTATCACCACATAATTTTGGTGCTTAAAGCATTGACTTCCTCAATATTTATCCTGTACCTCTACTTCAGATTCCTGACTTGGCAGGTGTATAGCCGAAGTCTTGATTTTTTTTTGGAAAATAAAGCAAGCACATTTTCATTGCACAGTGAAAAACTGCAACTAGAAAAGGAAAGTAGAAAGGAGGGTTTCGTTGTTTTTTTTTTTTTTTTTTTTTAATTGTTTAAGGACAAAACATATTTCCAGATGGTCTCTCTTATATTGTACTGCTGTATATAGAGGGCCATCTGTAACTCTTTAGTTAATTTCCACTGGTCTAATTCTGTACTTGCATGTATGTATCTAGAATAGATTTGACTAAAATATGGGGCTTTTATGTACTGTTTGTGGGATATTTTCAGAGTAATATATAGCAGAGCTTGGCTGCTCTGCCCTTTGTGTAGATAGAGAATGCCAAAGGGTAGGGGAATGGCCTCCTCTCATATCTTATCCGATTCTTAGGAGGCTCCTAAACTCAGAGAAGTACAAGCAGATTTAGTTCATCATGTGTAGATACAGTGGGAAGCTCTGCGTGCTTGTTTTAGCCCACAATATTTATTACGTACAACTTTTATATTAGTGTTTAAAAACACCATCCATTTGCTGGATTTATAAATACCCTCCTCTCTTTTCCCAAAGATAGTCATTTAAAGCTTTCAGGATAATGGTGGGAAAATTTTGTGAAGAGGCATTGGTGTAGTGGCAACAGCATTTATTCTTTTTACATCAAAACTGCAGTTTTCAAAAGGCTCTGAATTGCAGAGTGGAGCTCATTGCATTTGTTTTTAATTGACCGTCTTAAAAAAAAAAGGGGAGGGGAGAAAAAAAACCTACTGGAGGCAACACCTGAAAACAGCAACCTGTCTGAACTGTTTGTCATTCATTTTTTATTTTTAAATATCTCCTCTCTATACAACCTGAATAGATTGCAAGGTACAAACCAATTAAGAAGTATATCAAAGTAATCTTATCTGTTGCAATTGCATTAAAGTATACAATGTTTTTTGCATTTGAGAACTATTTAAATAATTGTTCTAGGTAAGATATATAGATCAATGTAATTACTTCTGTCACCTCGTATATTTATATTTCTTACTGGTTTACTTACCACCTATGTTATTTTTAATGACTTACCTTCTTTAATTACAGAATGTTATACAATTTTTTTCTGGGCCTTAGACATGCAAAGAGATAGGTGATATCTTTTCTCTTTGGAACCATTTTTCTTTCCTCTTATTCTAAGGCTAACATTTAGAAGAACAATAACATTGCAGTTGTCTCTGTCTCCTTGTAGATCTTTCATAACGGGTGTTTTCAGGCAATGAAAACCACAGAGCATATGGATCAAAAAGAATGGGATTCAGGTGATGAAAGCAATTGTTTCTTGGTGCCTGTCTTGATTTTCCTTTGAGTTTGTGCTGAAAGGTTGAGGTTGAAGTCAGATGATAATTTTCCAAGTTCCTTGGATGGTTTAGCCATCCCCATGTTTTCGGGAGGGTTAGCTGAATCCATTTTCTTACCAGTTTCAGATGGAGATTTTAATCTTTCTTGCTGGGAAATCCTATCATTTCTTTACACATAAACAGTGAACACTAAATATTGCTCTGATTTGCTCCCTTGGAATGAGGTGGCTTTCCTCGTTACCTAAGCTTGGGAATGACAGAGACCTGAGATACCTGTTATAATACGATGTTTATTACATATATGTCAGTTTATGACTAGCACTACTGGTCAGAAATCTCAGTGCCTGTGGCTGGAAAATAGTCCTAAGGTCTCCGTGGACCCCAGATGGATGCTGTCCATATAAGACAGCAGTCCTAACAAGTTAGGACTTGGTTTGTAGGTTTTACCTACATGACAATACGTGAAGTGGAAAGGGGTTTTATTATTCAGCTGTTTCTGTAAAGTGCTTTCTGTGATACACAACTGCTTAGCTGTTTTAAAACGAGTTATAGAAGTGTGATCATAAAAAGATAGGGAGTT
>NW_010098923.1:48294-48534 GCF_000699245.1 Pterocles gutturalis
GAAAGAGTGGCAAGTGTGAGTTTAAGTAGGACATTTTTCTGCTGCCAGACTGTCTGATGCCAGAGCAGCTGTTGGCATTTATCTTCCAGCTGTGTAGATTGACTGTGGGTATCTGTTTGGGTAGTTGTTTATATGATCTTCTTTGGTGCAGCATTTGGGCACCTACGTGACGCAGAGCAAAAGAGAGGCAGGGCACTCCTGCAGCCCCGGGGGAACGATGTTGCTGTTGGCTGCTGCTGA
>NW_010098923.1:48548-50972 GCF_000699245.1 Pterocles gutturalis
ATGCCAACATGTTTCTTTTTTTCTCTTCCCTGTCTTGTTCTTCATGTTCTTTCTCTTTATCTCTCAGAGGAAAGAAACAAACATCTGAGTTAGCTGCAACCATGTAACAACTTTCCCCCAAAGTGATAGGCAAAATAAATGGCAAAATGATATTTTTCAGAATTATTCATCTTGAATGGACTGCTATAAATTTACCAACGTTGTAATCACAGATACTGAAAATAGAAGGATAACCTTTCTTTCCAAATGAGGAGTTCGTTCTGCTTTTCCCAGTCTCCTCTAGTCAATTGTCTTACAGTCATGAGTGTGTTATTTGAAAGCGTCCAACTATGAATTAAATGGGATTTTCAATCTCTTGTAGGAGCTCTTGCTATTTTATTCAAGTCCTCAGTCTGTCTCCTGCAGCTTTTCTTAGCTCAGGATTTCATGGTTTTGGAAAGTAGGGCATCTAATGTAGTCTGTACATCTTTCTGCAACATCTACTGGAATGACTTAGTAAAAAGCTGTGAGTCCTAAGAGCAGCAGCACACAGCCCTGACCTGTGGGGAAATTTTATTGGGAAGAAAGGAAAGAAAAACCCCAAAGAAGGCACCATCCTGCTGCTGTGACAGCCCATTTCCAGAGCCAGGTTTGGTTGGGGATTTATCTTGTTTTATCTTCTAACGACACAATTGTATTTAATGTCACCATAATTTAATTTCCAGAAATTTCCAATATTTTCTTTCTGCTTATTTGTGGAAACAGGAATAAGTCAATTACATTCAAAATCTTAGTGTACATCTGCAATACATGCTGTTCAAAACACATCCAATATTCAGCTGGCGTGGCATTTGAAGATGGCATTTGAAGTCTAACAGCTTGCCTGAAAAATACTTAAGTAATAAACTCGTACAGCATTTGTGCTGTAAAGTAATAAATAGTTGATAAAAAAGCAATGGTCAGTAGGCTCAGTGCATTCCTCAGTGTCCAAAAATTCACCCATTAAATCCTCAAATGAACCTCACAGTAATCATGGCAACTGGCAGCACTAACACAATAACCTGCAAAAGATGAATTACTAGATGATGGCAGCTACCAGAGTGGTGCTCACAGTCTGAGTAGGGGCTAGAGACAAATGCAATTGGGCTTAGAGAATAACTGGCTGCTTGAAGTCATGGATGCCAGGCAAAAAAGAGAAAAATGTGATGAGAGTTCAGCATCTCTGGGATAAGTAAGAGACATATTTCCACAAGTCAGTTATAGATTATTCTAAAAGTATAAGTTTTCAGATTGAAAAAGGTGTGAAAATTAATGCCCAAACAATATGCGATATTCTTGGTACTACCCAGTTTGAAGATTAAAACAGAGCCAATTTAAGACCATGCAGAGTGTTTTGAAAATACTCTGATTATTTATGTATAGCAATAGGGATAATCAGTTTATCGTGTTTTTTTTTTAAGAAAATTGTATTAATAGAGCTGCCATGAAAGTAAAAGTAATTGAGAACAGTATTATAGCAGCATTATAAATGCTGATGAAAGAACCAGTGGTTAGAATTCTCTTGTGGAATTAAATATGTCAAAACAACTTCTGCACAGTGGAGCAAATTTTGTGTAAAAGCCAACAACGTTAAAAAGCTCAGAAGACAAACAAATTTACCAAGGAAGCACAGAGTACAAATGAAAATTCAAAAGGTTAGACCATGATATTACTTGACTTTTTATAGATCAGTAGGATAATGGAAAGTGGAAAGTAAAATATCTTCAAATGTGTTTGCCCTAGGTACTGTACATCTGTTTGGCTTCAAACTTTAATGGAGTCATAAGATAAAGGCTCTTTTAAAATAAATTCCAGGCTCATGCTATGCGCTATTTTAGATTCACCCAGGCTCATAGGCTGATTCTACTCTGTTATATTTAGGATCTGTAAATCACTGCTGTTGCAGCACCCCCACTGGTGGAAAAAGCAGAGATTGTCATGCAGAAAGGGGCAAGGTATTTTTATCTATTAATATTAAATGACACACTGCTAAAATGACAGTCACAAGTTGTGCTTTTGCTACCATATAAAGCACTATTGTGATGGATGATTGTGAAGTCTTCATTTCCCTAGTCCAGTGCCACTTATTCAAGACATTTGAATAGCTGTATGAGTTTGCAGCAGATGGTGCAGTGGACTCCCCAAATCAGGTTCTGCCGCTGTAAACTGACTTCCTGACGGCAGAGCTACCTCAGGGCGAAAAACCTGTTGCCCTCACAGGATCTGTGTGAACTGATGCTGTCAGCTCGAGTGCTGCTTTAACCATAACTCCCATGAGACTTCTGCATCAAAGCTAAACTTAGCTGGAAACCAGCTTGAACCTCAGGAGACTTCTAAGAGTTTGCTGTCCCATTTCAGGGGTGTGGGATTAAAAGGGATGGGATTAGGCTGGGGTAGGTATAGGGG
>NW_010098923.1:53501-61453 GCF_000699245.1 Pterocles gutturalis
TTGCTAGGGCATGTGCTAAAGCTCAGGCGACCAGTGCTAACACTAACAAACTAATCAGGGCAGTAAGTTGTTCTTTTTTTCTTTTTCTGAAGGGAGGAATGAATGAGGGGCATGCATTAAGAGCTGTTTTCCATTCCCTTTTTTTTTTGTATGTTGGTTTTTAGATTTTTATTTCCCTCTGAGTGAGAAGTGAGTCAGAATTCAGGGATAACATGGAGCTAATGCTTTAGATAAAAGCTAAGCACACTGAAAAAAAAAGAATAGGAAAAGACATGCAAGTCAGGAAGTATTGAAAATGTAGGTTAATAAGCAATATCTGTAAAAGGCTCATAGTATTTAAAAGGTAGATTGTGCATATGTATTTTAACAGCTTCGTAATTATGGAAGCACTGGAGTGTAATTGTACTTTCATCCATAATAGGAAAGGGAATGTGCAGCACTTTAAAATTAAATAGCTTCAATGTTTGAAGCATTGAAAAATCACTGGGGAAGCTTGTCCAGCTCTAACAGAGCTGGTGGAAGTGTGCCTGCCCGGCAGCTAATCTCGCTGGTCTGGAATTCAGTTCCTGGCTCGGCAGTACAAGGACAGCATGTGTTGGTCGGGCTGCATAGGTGGCTGCAAGAAGTAGACTTCAGCAGCAGTTTGCTGCTTCACCGTCCCTTTTTTTTTTTTGAGACAACTGCTGGAAATACCATTCTCAAACATGCCCACTCATACACTTGAAACTATGTGGTATGTGTACATCATGTACTAGTGTACCCTGCTTGCATTGCATTCCTACATAACGTTTCTGTTCACACATTAGCGTCCCTGCATTTCATTTTAATTTTTTGCTCTTCCAGTAGACGGTGTCTTCGTCTTTTTCTACACAGACATCTCTGAAAGGAAAGGGAAAAAAAAATGCATTTTGAAGTGTTATGTGTGAAACTGAAAGTATTTCCTGTTATTTGGAAGCCCTTCTTTGACCCATTTCTTTCCCTCACGGTGTCTGACTTCAGCCTAAAGTTTCATTTCGTATGGCTTTATTTGCCTATTTGCATGGAGCAGTTATAGTCATTGGTTTCAGCGTTCTTCGAGTACTGGATGCCCGGATGTGTTAGCCTTACCTTCATTTGATGCTGTTTATCCCTCTGATTGATTGCCATATATTCATCACCTAATAAATCCTGAAGAGAAGAAGTTGAAATAGTGAAATCTTGGTGAGAAGCCAGCAGACATCTAGCTAGCTGTTAGCCTGGTAAAAAAGCAGCTTTCTACTGTCAGGATCAGCATTACCCTGAGAGTTGCAGCAGCTCTCAAGCCTCTGGATTTGTTTGCAATGAGAGATTTGTTGTGGATTTTTAACAAGGCTCCTGTGTGTGTGCCATGCTTAGTAAATATTGGCCTTCAGGGTATTTTTCAGTCACGCTGAATGGACTGTTAGTTTCCCCAAACTGCAAAGTGCAGAAAATCCATTTCACTGACTTTTTTTTTTTTTTTTTTGGCTATAGAGATTGCATCACAACTTACACTGTACAAAAGGAAAAGAAAATGACAAAAAAAAAAAGTGTCTAAGGAGCGGGGGAGGAAAGAGACCAGTAACTGTATAATGTCCATTTCTTCAATAAGTGACATTGCGAGTGTTAAATTTCTCTTACAAAAATTATGAAACGGTATTTTTATTTTATTAGTTCTACTGTGAACATGAAAATACGACAAATCACTAAAACATTGTACCTTTTAACAGGAGGTTATAATAGCATAACATATCCAAAGTGTTAGATGTTAGAGTGAAATTTGTAGAGAAACAGAGAAAATGAAAACAACGTACCATGTATCTGAACTCTATACATAATGTAATGTGTGACTAAAACAACAATGAAAAAGAAATGGACATTGTGAGGGGTTTCCATGGCTTCCCGTTACACAGTTTAATGTTTTGATAGCCAGTGGAGTTTAATATTAAAATATTTCTAGTGCCCCAGTGAACTATTCTGTGGATACTTTTTATGAGCTAATTTTAAATGAATATGAGCAATGGGATGAAGCTTTTTAATTTGAACATGGTTTGTAAAAACCAAAAGCTTCCTGAGATAGTGTGGGTATGCTGAAAGCAGTACTGCACCGACGTATTTAAACTTTACAGTACTCCAGTGATTTTTCTTTTCAGCGACTGTGGCGAGGCTGTTCTAAAAGTCTGTATCAGTCATAGTGAAATACTGCATTGGTTTCAATATCTTTGATATTCTGGAGAATGATAGTGTATGAGAATTATTTTTCTTTTTTTATTGTCCTCATTTTAAGTGATGGCAGAGCAATGAATAGAACAATAATTTATTGAGTATTCACATACTGTATGTATACTTTCATTATACATTTATAGAAGACCTATTGTTTTATGTTTTTTGCTGGAGGCAAGTCTTGTAAAAGAATAGTCTAGAATAGACTCACTCGGTGCATGTGTTGTCCATTTGCCTGTCAGCAATAGTTTTGACAGAAAAAACAGGGAGTTTGAGTGACTGCTGGTCTGTCTTAAGGTATGGTAATGAGGCTAATTAGGAGAGATGAGAGCTGAACTGGATATGTGAAGGCAATTATCCGTGAAACTTTTGTCATGCTTTATCTTTATCAGATCTCTCTTTCTCTATTTTTGGCATTTGCCAGTGACACCCGAAATGGAAATATTTGAAGTGATACATATTTTAGAAAAGCGAAGTAAAGAAGGGAGGCAGAGGGAAGTTTATATGAGAACATCTCATTATTAAACTGTACAACTTAACAAGGATATTGTAGTTCAGCAAGAAAAAACCTTGCCTGTCTTATTCTTGTCACTTACATTTACATGAATTAAAATCAATTACTTTTTGTAATAATGAACTTACTAGACACCTACATCTCCCCTATTAAGTGTACATTGTTTTGTTTGCTCCTATTATGTTACGAGTAGCTGCAGAAAGCATGTTATTAAATATACTTGAAAGAAAACCATGCAAAGAGCATGAAAAGAGAGTAAAAAGGTATTTCATTGTAAATTTTTTAAAAAGCTGAAATTTTCTCATTTCTGTTTTCAGGAGGCTAGTACAATTTACTTTCAGTCTGCTCCTTACACCACTCTAGTACAAACTGTTTAAAAAAGAAGCACTGAACAGAGCAAATGAAAACCAGGTGTCACGAGTCTTGATGAATCAATGCACATAATCCACAAAGAAAGAAGGTGACAAATGAAACTTGCACATTAATGAGACCATAACCAGGCTCAATTACTAGGCCATTTTGAAGAGCCATAGTAACTTCACACATCTTTTTATGTTAGAGGGAAAAAAAATGACATCCTCTGAGCTTTCTGCACACTCCTGCTTCTTGCACTATGTCAAAAGACAGTATACCTCTAATTCACTTTTAAAGAGAATATAGTGTTAAAGAAAAACCTAGCTACATAAGACTTACTCAATGACTTTTTGAAAGAAAAAATCAACTTCATAATTTAGATCATTTTACTTGTACATTTTATGTGAGTCTACTCAATGTGCCTGTAAAGTCACATTACAGACTGCAAGTCACATTTATCTCAGTAGCGTGTAGTCCCCGCTTCTGAGCTTGCTGGAACTATGGCAAGGAGTATCGTGACTAGATGTATAATAAAGATCAACACTTATTGCCCAGGTATTTTTCCATTAAGCACCAGTTCTTTTTCTCATATTTTGTTTTGTAGTACGTATGTTAAGAGCTTTGAATTTACTGCTAGCAACAACATTACACATGTCCAGAATGCCACCACAAAATACCTGAGGTCTGCAATAATAATCCTAAATCTTGCATGAAGGACTGAATTGTATTTTGCATCTTTAATCTCATTTCCTTTTAGTAATGATACGGAAAGTTGCTCGATCTCAGGTGGACCCATTGCACGCTTGCTGCTGTGTGATCTCCTTGTTCTGTAAAGCACAGCGGACCATCACCGCTGTCAGTACCCTCTTCTCTCTTTCCCCTCCATCATTCACACAGCCATGCACACACACAAAAACTCTCTTCTTTCTATACTACGAAGATGGAGAAAGTAGTTTATTGAAGATTGTAGTCCACAGCCATCACTTTCTTAAATAGCTTCTACTGATAATTCAGTAAAAAGGCTGCTGTTGCCTCCTTGAGAGAGTTTGAAGAACTCGTCTTTCCATGGGCTTTTGAATGATGCTGAAGATGATGAAGAATGTTAGACCACAGTCCACAGGAATAATAATGATTAAAAAAAAATACAAACCAAAACAAAACTGGCTTGGCAGTTTTCTGCAGAACAAGAAACAGTTATAAAGATCTGGAATATAGCTTTGTGCAAGAGGGAAAACTGAAAACAATATTTAGATCATTTTTCTGTTATCTATCAGCTTGACTAAACAGAAACTCCTTGTATGCATTCCTACTCCCTTCGGCTCCTCTTCTTCTCTATTTACAGTCTGCTGTATTGTGCATGGCTGCTCATTAGTATAAATTTACAAAGAGAACAAATGTGACGGTATCCAAGTATCACTGGGAAGAGGACTCAGAATCTTCTGATCCAATATCACAACTAAATAATCTAAAGAAATTATTTATCTAGTTGCTGAAGCTAACCTTTTTTTCGTGTGTCTGGATGTCTGTACCATACTTTCCTAACCAGTTGACAGTGGTGGTATATAAACACTTGAAACATTTTATTAAAGGACCACATTGTTGCAACAGGTTACCTATGGTACTCCTAACAAATAGGTTACTAATGAAGTGTCATTTCCTTGCCTTATTTGGTTTTTGTTGCAACCTTAGTTATACTTCGATTTTAGAATAAACTCTCGAAGTAGTGTACAGGGATTTGGCCACACGACTTACATTAACATTAATCAAAATCGCCTGTCTGAGTTCCTACCACACTACAAATGTACCTTAGGATTGCTGATGGGGATTGTATGTGGGGGGTTTCCTTTTGTTCTAAGTCTTGTTCGTGCTCTTCATACCTGAAAGAAAAGATGGCAGTGAATACTGAAGCCCTTTGTTCGCAGGCTGTGTCAGTGAGGACAGTGACAATTCATATTTCCTCACTTCAATGAGCATGAACCCAGCAAGTCCTTGTTGCTGAGACACTTGAGGTGGTCACTGTAACCTGGGGGGAACAGTCACCTCTTTGGTGTAACCATGAGATTTTGAATCTGAGGATGAAAGGCTCGTTCAAATAAAAAAAAAGCTTTGTCTCCATCGTCAGCCTCTGTGTCAACCAAGGCTTTTTGAAAAACGGTGACTTTTTATCAGCAATTTGCATGTTGTTAGAGTTTTGCATACTCCTGTATTTTCCTGTTTCTGGTTGCAAGCAAAGTGTCAAATATGACTGTAACGGAGCAAAACTGTTTCAGCAGTTCCTGTGCTCGCGATGAAGGCAGCGCCCAGAGCTCAGCGAGACAGCCTGCTCAGAGGTCCTTCTGACTGATTAAGTAGCCTCCAGGGGTTAGACTCATTTTGGTATGGTTGGCCATGGACTGAAAAGCATTGGAGGGTTTTTCTCATGCGTGCATTGACCCATTGGTGGCTGGTGGTCACCGATTCAGAGTCATGAGTGTATCATGGGTTTAATACCAGAATATCTGACAGAAACAGAATAAAATAATCTTTTCAGGCCCTCTTTTAATATAAAAATGAAGTTTCCTCATTAAAAATAAATTCTAAGAAAGCTGCACATACTCCTCCAGTACCAAACTCAAGAGAGTTTCTGTCTGGGAATTGGAGCCAGTGAAGCTCAACTGTTTATAAATTGACCATAGTTATAAGTTGTGTTTTTGTAGCTATTTTTTCTGCTGATTTCTTTGGAGCATCTTCAAAGAAAAAAAATAAAGAATCACTTTACATGTCTAAGCTAAATCCACGCTTTGCATTAGAAGAAAAAAACCCGAAATTTCCTTGAATATCCTATCTTGGAATGATGGGTGCTGACTGACTGAAAAACAGGAAAAAAAGGAGTTTCATTTACTGGATTTCAAAGCATTTACCTCATAAAATAAATAATAACTTTCCATAATACTTTTCCATTAATCCATATATGTAATGCAAGTAAATGAATGAGAAGTTTCATATCCTTCAAAATTTACAAAGATTCCACCACCTCAAGACAAACAGTTCCTATCTGTAGTGGTGACTCATTGATTTGGTGGAGCACCCCAAGACTCATTTAAAAAAATACAGTTATGTCCCTTTGGCTGAGTGAGGCTCTAACATTTAATAAAACCAGAACCACAGGCATTTTCTTAATTTTTGTCTTAGGTCCAATCTTGCAAAAGGTTATGGATGTGCTTAACTTTACACAGGTGAATAGGCTTATGAAAATAAATTAGATCTCTCCCATGCTTCAAATTCAGTACAACTTTTTTTTTTTTTTTTTTTTTTTTAATAGGAGCAAGGCCTTTCTGGGCTGCTATAACATTCTTTTTTATTTCTACTTTATCACATTCAGATGCATTCTTTGCTATGTTTTCTGTTTTAAACTAGCACTTTTAGAAATATAGTGTTCCCACTGTGACGCTGGCAAGAAGAGAAAAGATGTATTTGAAACTTGTATGGCTCCAATGAAAGTGCTAGTAAAGAGTGCCTTAATCCTAGAATCCAACCAAAAAACCATTAAAATTGCTAATGAACAAGCCAAGAGGTATTGTGTAATGAAACAGTTAAAGTAGCACTTGTTTCCTGGCAATGATAGAAAGGATTTTTTCATTTTTAAAAATTGTTTTCAAAGTATCTTTCAATGTATGGTCCTTTTCAGTTTGCATCTGTCTGCATCGTGAACAATCCTTTCACCCCCTTTTCAAAGCCATATGAAGCTTGCAATGCAGGATAATTAAAACAAATCTAGAGTAAACTGTTTTGTGGAGATAGAAGTTTGATGGTTGAATATATAAAAAATTGCAACCAGATGTTGTGCAGAAGCCATAGTAGTTTAAAGATCATGAGCTTTTTCTTTTTTCTTTTTTTTTTTGTATGAAGCAAAAATATTCTAATTGAAGTTGTCAGCAGGAGTGAGACTAATATGCCTGTATTTGATTAAATAATAGTTTATTTAACATTCAGTGTGGCCCAAAATTGGCTGAGACTAAAATACAGAAACTTCTTACTTTAAATTTTTGTATTTAAATAGAGTGAAAAATAAACCTAGTTAATGTTAACATTTTTGCTTGATATTCCCAACTATTCTATTATTGATCCACTTCTGTGTCTCATTGGAATGCTGTGCTGTTCACTGCACACACATTTTCTTCCTGTTTTCTTATTAACTGGTTGGTTAATGGAAGAAATGGAAAAAGGAAGATGGGCAATAAAGTCTGGAATGCACTGATTGATCAGAGTTATTACTGAAATCTGGTAGAATTTAACAGCATAACACAAGCCTCATCCAACATCGTTTCTTGCTAGTCCGTGCGAAGCACAGAAACTCCGGCAGACACATTAAGGGATATTTGTGCATGAAAAGGGTTGTGTGTTTTAAAAATACCAGAATACTGAAGTGTGTGCAGTAGATTTCCTGGCAGTTATTTACTCTATACAGGATAGCAGTGTTTAATGGATAAACTCAGAAAGAGTAGTGGTTAAGATTTTTTCCCTAGCTGATTGCTGATTTTTTTTTCTGTTGCTTCAGTAATTGATATAGTGATGCCTTCCAAAGTCAGATGCTGAGATTCTTACTCTGGTTTTTTTGTACTACCTTACTGCTTAGACAGCCCTGTAATCTTACATGATGCTGGGAATAAACAAGGGGATCCCCATCTTGTCTTCTGTGAGTAACCGTTGTTAAAACCATAGGAATTTCATTCTCGCTGTGCTCTTTGTAGCTGTTTGGCCTTTTGCGTAAGAAGGGACTGTGTGACTCACGATCCACAGGCTGCACTGGATTTAAAAATGAACCAGAAAGGCGTGAGTTGCTCGGCTTATTGGTGGCATGTGTGCGTGTGTGCAAATACTTCCC